>NC_136959.1:4689836-4755199 GCF_032717465.1 Coenobita brevimanus
TCTCTCTCATTCATCTTCTCTCCTTTTTCTTGCAAAAATACTCTCCTCTTCCATCATACTTGTGCTGTTTTTTTTTTTTCCTTTTCTGAGTTGTATCGTTGCCTCTCGCACTCTTTCACTGTCCATTTTCTGCATTACCTCCATCTCTTCACCTATGTTTTTCCCTCCTAGTCCCCCCCACCATCCTGTCTTCCCCTTCCTTCTCTTTCCCTCCATCCATTCATTTCCCTTAGCTTGTATATCTTGCATTATTTTAATCTCACCCTTCACGTAACAGCTTCTCATTTAATTGCTCCTCCTCCCTCCAGGCTCTTTGCCCTCTTCTCCCTCGCCACATTTTGTTTACATCGCGTCAGCTGTCTCTTTAAACGCAACATAACATCACTGTTGATCATCCTTCATATCGCACTTCTCTCTTTATCGATTGTCTTTCTCCCTTTACTACCATTACTTCATAATTATTGTGTGTGTGTGTGTGTGTGTGTGTGTGTGCGTGTGTGTGTGTGTCAATTTTATAACTCGAACAGTTTTGATCCCATTTTAACCAAACTTTGAGGAAGAGCTTAGAGTAAGCAAATTTCAAACAAATTTGGTGGAAGGGTGAACTCAATCAAGAATAAAGTACAGTAACTAGGTTTTGGGAGCAGTTGGTCGAAGGTCTATGTCACAGGTCAAAGTAAATTGTTCGGCCTTAGTCTAGCTAGAGGCCTCGCATGTTGTAATCCCTGAAAAAAAAAAAAAAAAAAATCTTGTTTTCTTTTGAGGATCGTGGTTGGAGTTAAAAGTGAGAAAAAATATAAAATAATAGAAGTTTGCATCAACACCATAATATATATATATATATATATATATATATATATATATATATATATATATATATATATATATATATATATATATATTAAAACAACCCACAATGCAGTGTGTTAAGTGTAAAAGAAGATATAAGAAAACAAGACTCCGTAATTTGAAAGAAAAATCTATGGTCACACTGATTTCTCGGAAGCGAAAGCAAATGTTCCAAGAAATACAGTAGGTATATGAAAAGATGAGCAGTTAATACGGAGGATTCAGGTGAGCTATTAAAAAAGAATAGTAAAGAAGGAAGTTTTGGAATAGGTAGAAACAGGTCGAAGAATGAAGTTTGACAGTGGGTAGTTTGAGACGGACGAAGTAGATGTAGTGAGACAAGTGGAGCAATGTGGAAAGTAAGGGAAGTGAGTGCATGATTGTCAGAAGTTATACAGAGAGAGGAGTAAAGTTTTTAAGTGGATTATGCAAAAAGTTCTAAGACTTCAGTGTGGAGCTGGTTAAGCGGTAATTTCCACTGAGAAACTCTGCATCTTGGAATGGGAAGTGGAGTGACGAAATTGGATTCTTTGATGGGGGATGCACAGACTTTGATACGATAAAAGGGTGATGGACAAAGATGTTGGTCCTGAAGGAAAGCCACTAAATAAAATCTTAAGACCCGCGATAACAGAAAACGACGAGAAGAGAATGAAAACTACTGCCACATGCAAAGACACATTAAAACACATTAAAGTTGGGAAGGATATAAAGAAAGAGTTATGTGGGTAGAGAAAAACGAGAATTAAAATGGGGCGAGATGCTGGAAAGATGCCTTACAAGACAAGGGTTTGTGAAACGACGTTGGTGACATGAAAATGTGTATTTGTAATAAAAATGAGAGCGAGTGATAGGAGTTACAAAAAGCTTTACCAAAAGAAATTAAGGTGTGTGTGTGTGTGTGTGTGTGTGTGTGTGTGTGTGTGTGTGTGTGTGTGTGTGTGTGTGTGTGTGTGTGTGTGTGCAGTGGTGGCGTGTTTATAGCCTAGCTGAATTAACTCATCCAGGGCTTGGCCCATGTTACAGGCAAAGATAAGAATGTTCAAAAAAGACGCCAAGCTTTTTAGCTGAATATTTGTCTGTTTGTGGATCTTGCTATTTTGCTTATCTTTCAGTCTTATAGTAAATTTGTGTGTGTGTGTGTGTGTGTGTGTGTGTGTGTGTGAGAGAGAGAGAGAGAGAGAGAGAGAGAGAGAGAAAAGAATATCGTGTCATGTGGATGAGTTCACTGAGATTTACTGAGTTTTATGCCAGGCGAACCCCAGGGGTCTCATCCTCTATAAACTCTTGGCGGTCAAGGTAAAGGTCGATTACTGTGGAAAATTTTATGTGCCTATATGTAAGAACTATGGCGCTCTCCACCCTGGGGGCAGTCCCCACCCTTTCTGGGGGTGGCCATCAGGAGCCTACCTGCCTAAAACGTGGCCAAGTGAACGTCTACCATTAAGAAAAATTTGGTGTTCCTATGTTATAAGCCATGGCCGTGCCTTTGGAGTTTAACTCAGCCTAAAACGTGGCCTTGGGACAAACCTAATATTGTGGAAAATTTAATATTCTTGGGCAAAAAGAACTTTGACATCGCTCTCCCTCACGGTCGCCCCCCCCCCCTCCCTCTGGTCCGAGAAGAGTGGTCACTGGGGCTCCTACTCTGCCTAAGATCTGGCTGGGTAAACGTCTTTTTTTTTTTGTGTGTGTGTCCTACTCTGGGCATAGGCTTCACAGCCTGTTCCCAAGGCCCAGTAGTCCTCCTACGTACCATACAACTCTATATGTCACCACTTCGGCGCTAACACCCACCGTCCATATACATGCTAGGGCTGTCTCATACAGGACTGGTGTATTGGTATTTGTGGAGGTATTTTTACGGCATGTAGGCGGGTCTTCTGGTAGATCAGTAAAGTCTGATTTTTATGAAATTCAAATCCTTCCCTGCCCCAGCGGGGATTTGAACCTGGGTCCGGTAGGACAGCAGGCCACCTCTCTATTGACTGAGCCTCCGCCTCCCCCGCTGTAGTATGCATATTCGTGTTCCATGGTTAAATACTATGGCTGTGCATAATGGCTTTGCTGGGATCCACGGGGGCTGCCCCCTTCCCCGTGAGGAGCAACCCTTGGTGATTCTACCCTTCCAAAACGTGGCGGGAGTAAAATCTATCAACATGCACAATTTTATGATCTCTGGTTAAAATCTTTGGCAGTGCATAACGACTTGGTTCCAGACCACCGGGGGCCGCCCCCCTCCAAATGTGGGGCAGCACTCGGGATCCCACCATGCTTTTAGTCTGGTGCAAGTGAAGCTCAGCCATTGTGGAAAAGTGTTCCTCAGTAAAAAAAAAAAAAAAATGGCCATGTCTAGCGTTACTGTGTGTGATACCCAGGGCCTTCTCCCTTGTGGAGGGCGTCCCTTCAGGGTCACATCCTGCCTGAAACCTTTCCAGGGGAAGAGGTCTACAATTGTCCAAAGCTTCGTTTTCCTAACAGTCCTCCCATAAGACCTCAGTCCCATTCTTCAGGAAAATACAGTTGCTCAGTGAGTGAGTGAATGACTCACACTCTTAGGGGCAGGCACTCTATTTCGCCATCCCTTTAGGTGTGGCAAAATCTTTTAGAAAAAGAGAGGAAATGAGGAACTATAAAACAGTACAATAAAAGAGGAGACAATGGGAGAGTGAGAGAAAGGAAGAGATGGGGAAAGGAGAGAAACTAGAAGGAATTAAGAGAGAAACAAAGGAAGTACATGTGTAAAAACAAAAACAAGAGTAACAGGTGAAAAAAAAAAAGAATATTAAGAGAAAGAATAGAAGCTAATAGTAAGAGAAAAAAAATGAAGACAAAGTAGGCTACATATTGCCAGGACGGGGGTGTAGTAATGGGAGCCAGGACTTGAAGTGGTTCATTAGGCGCCGGGTTAAAGGATAAATCGGGATTATACCAGCTGCGAGGTTGTGTATCCAGGTCACCATCTCTCTGTCTGTCTGTCTGTCTGTCTGTTTCTCTCTCTCTCTCTCTCTCTCTCTCTCTCTCTCTCTCTCTCTCTCTCATTTCTTATAATAACTGTTTAACTGTTTCTAGTATTCAAACTTACTTTAGCGTTTAATGATGCTTGAATTTACAGATTTTATAAAGGTTGCTGTGTCTATCTCTGTGTCAAAAATCACTGATTGATCCTGCTGCTGCTGAGACACACTGTACTATATAGGTAGGTGGATGGGTGGACAGGCGAGTGGGTGGACTTATTCTTCCACTTTCACCAAATATTACGCAATGATGACTGGAGAGAACACGTTTGCAGATTCTTGCTTATCATTCTAGTCTTGAAAATAATTACCTTTGCTTTTCTACCTGACTGATAGACAATGATCCAACTATTTCAAGCATACATTTTGGTACCACTTGTAATTCAAATCCAGTATCTGAAATGGGTTCATATTGTTAGTTTATTTGTTTTATTTCTAATTTAATGACACAAAGACAGATGGGAAAGAAGCATGGATGGATTGAAATTATCTGTCTTTGAAAATCTTCGTAACCCAAGACTAATTTACCTGTCAAATTTCTCTCTCACTAGAATCTGTACACACTATAATATATACTTTGGAATAATATACAGTGGAATTAGATATACAAAGTGCAATGGGCACAACGACAGAAAAAACAGGCACTGTTGCATAGACAGATGTCGAGTACATCATCATACTAGAGGATGTCTGGAAGTAAGTGTGCAGATGTAAACTTGTGCTGTCTTTATTGGGCTGCCGCCTTCTCTTCCGGAACAACAAGGTTCAGGTCAGCGTGTTTGTCTCTAAGCCCCAGTGCTGGGTCAGGGGACGAGAGATGGTCTCTACTGCTGGCTGAAAGTGTTCTCGTTGATTAAGGAAGCTCCCAAACATCTTTTCTTAAGCGATTTATTTTGTCTATTGTGTCTTAATGTCTTTCCTGTGTTTTATAAATTCTTCCAACATCGTCATACTCTGCATAAATAATGTACAAAAAGATATTAACCAGCCATATCCAAAAACAAATCTCTTGGGAAGAAGTGATGAGGAGCCTCGTTACCTGACGAGAATACGGGCCAAGTAGTCCTGGGAGAATTGGGGCTGAAGATGACGTGCGTGTAGGACTGCTGTGCTTTGTGTAGTTAACCCCCAGGTAAGTCCAACTGATCATGCAAATCCCGCCTGGCCCTGTATCAACAATGCTAATTGAACTATTCCCATGAAACTAAGGGAACAAAAGAATATTGATCCTGTTCAGAATTGCTCTGAGTTAAGCTATAATAATTTTATTTAGTCCCAATGTAAAACCTTGGCTGTAATGTAGGCCTAGTAAGCAAACTCTTTTCTTTACGAAAGAAGAACTCAAGATGATGCATATCGACAACACGAGCATCAAAGGTACAATCAATTAATCAGTCTGATAAAACTGAATCTTCCGCCAGATTATGATAGACAAACGTCAGGTTACAGTCCAGGTTCCTATTTCCGTCCTAGATACAGATGGGCTGGAGTAAGAAAGATCTTGTCCATTGGTTTCATAGCCGTCCAAGAAACTAAGGCCAGGCTTCTAGTCTGCAGGGCGAGTGTGCTTCTAACTGTACCACCATCACCATCGTTACCTGTTTGGTTCTTCACATACACCAGTCTTTCATTTTCCACCGTGTATCCTAGGTGTGCTTCGTACTAGAATACCCTACGTGTATGGAGGAAAATGGGAACTTTAAAAGGCAATGACTGTGCCCAGACGGGTACGATGTGCCTTCGTCTCTCTCAGACCTCTATTGTTACTGTTGGCCTCAGTTATATTTGGCATGGAGGAGCTGTATCAAGAACTGGAAGACTACAATTAAAGCAAGACTTGTTGAACCAGTGGCTCCTGCGTCGCTCAGGTCATGTAAAACCATTCTCATTATAGCGAGGCGCAGTTTGTGCTTTAGAGAAACGTAGGATGTCTCGGAAGCTCATAAGAGAGATTTCTAGAATTCAGGAAAAGTTGAATGTTTGGAACCTTTCCTAGATACTGATACCATTACCTGTGTACTGGGGTTTGCTGACTGCCATCTGAAACTTATATACTGCTATGGAAATATTTCCTGCAATCTTAAGCCAATTTGGCTCCATTAATTATCAACATTGTTTTACGATCGATGATTTACAACTTTTGAAAAATATTCGTGACATCTGCAAGTACCAGCCATAAGGAAGAATGCATCACTTAACTATTTTACGTTTACTTTTGTAAATATTTTGGTTTGGATATTTACGCTACCCGATCAGCATTTTCGTTCTTGACCCATTTCCCCTCCAATAATCTATTTTATTGGCATCCTTCATATATCACTTATTTATTAATGCTAACCTCTTTGCTATCAAATGAAAGAAAAGAAAAATGAAAAGTAAATTATTGCAAAAATGAATGAAACAAAGGCTACAAGACTGTAAACATGTGTTGTTCCCATTTACCTTAGGGAAGATTTTTCAGACTAGAAAGGTTGTTAATGCTGTTGTGCAACAGCAGTCTGTCTGGCCAAGAAGACCCATCGACCACTGGTAGGTAAGTCTTCATGGGCCTGTCCTCCAAGCAGAGTAGCCTACAGTGCATAAGCCGTGTGGGGTTTCACCGCCCCCACGTGGTAGACAGTGCCTCACCTGGGTCAGACCATCGTCCTGTCCATGAAGAGGTGAAGAATAATATGAAGAAGTTTGGCTTCCAGGAGGACATCGCAGCTGCCACACAGTGCCACCACGAGCAGGCTCCTCGTCAAAACCCCCTGGAGACATAGTAATATGCATCATTCATTTACACGTTCAGTGCAAAAGGTCTCCATAAAACTGAGTTAAAGTGTCTGAAGCATGTAAATATAAATCCATAATGCATGTCACTAGACTGAAGGGATTAAAACGACGAAACAATGACTACCTTTTTCAGTGTCAATACAGAATATATTATGTAAATGCATTCTCACTGTAAAGGGTCCAAACTTTTGCAATGCCATTAAAATCTAAGAACTTTTCCAGAAGCAGATTTTGGTGAGTTTTCAAGTAGTCTTTGTTTTCCACAACCAAATGAAATGGAAAGAAAAAAAAAAATATGCCAAAGAATGACTACTGAGTCAGCAGCTTCTTGCGTGCATAGTATGACTGGAGATGGAACAGTGAGTTGCCGAGTGTTTCATTTTCTGCAACTTTTGTTCACCTTCAGTACATTTGGATATAAGGTAAATTACTTGGCAGTTTTTGCCTTTGAAACTATTTACAATGATTTAGCGTGTAATCCACGTAATGCAAAATAAACCCTGAAAATGTCATATGCCAATGACGCAAGGTATTCAGTGAGAGAGTATGAGAAGATGGAAATTAATTTTTAATCTCTCTCTCTCTCTCAGAATTGGTGGAAGGGAGTATTTTTCTGCAGTATGGCAGCTAATATTGGGACAAGTTAGTTGACTAACACCTATTACTATAACAATTAGTTTCTACTGATGTGCTTAGATTTGCCGTACCTTCAGTGTTTTCCGAGATTACAGTTTTGGCGCTCACTTTGGCGCTTGGGGGCTTCTAGGAATAGGGTAGCGAATTTTGAGGTCATTTGAGTCGCATTTATTACAAACTCATAAAATTTCCAAAGATGAGCGTAGTTCTGTTGTAGCTAAAATAATTTCCAAAGCACCACAGTCGAAGTGCTCAATTCAACATTTTTTGGCTTTGTTTCATCACAATGGAGAATTTTGCAAGACAAGGCACATAAGTACAGTAATACGTACTAGGCTACTTATCCATAAGCTTTCCACCAGCGAGCTTGAGTCTGCTTTTGTTTGATGCCCTTCCTCCTGATAATGAGTTGCGTATTTTATTGTTGCTATTACCAGAAAATTTTATTCAATTTAGGGGAGGCTTTATGAAGTGGAAGTGACATATAGATCCTTCAGTAATCTCTTCACGACGAGATCTCTTTGCAATGTTTATTACTTTCATCTGATGGCAACACTAATATGGAAACATACGCAGTCAATCTGTAGGGGCGCTTGTTGCCTTTTTCAGCCATATATTGCCGATTTTTTAGAGAAAATTATCTTATATAAAATCTGTTACGTACCCATTGGTTTTCCCAAGATATAAGTCCGCTGTAGCTTTAACAGTGTCTGAGTTATTTTTTTAGGGTCATTTTGGCGCTTCTGGCTTTTTTCAGCAGACTCCTGAATCCCGTAAGGGGTGGCCACAATCAAATCGCCTCCATGTCGCCCTGTCCAATGCCACTTCACACCTTGCTCCTAGCTCACTCCCCCCTCTCTCTCTCTCTGATATACCTCTCCGCTCCATCCCTCCATCTCACCCTCGTCCTCCCCCTCTCCCCCCCCCCTCAGCAATATAATGGCGAATTTTGAGAAGGATCACTTAAGCAACACGTATTATTTTTCTACAACCTCTCCAGCGATGTGTGTAGATCTGCTGTAGCTTTAATAATACCGACATACCTAAGTTTTGGTGCTTCGCGTTACCCACCTGATATCATTCTACAGTTTTCTCGGCTGCATCTCTTACTGGAACAATTACTGAGAGAGAGAGAGAGAGAGAGAGAGAGAGAGAGAGAGAGAGAGAGAGAGAGAGAGAGTTATTGTCAAGCTGCGCCAAGAACTCATTAAAAACAAGAAGAAGTGGATTCTAATGAGGCTAATTACAAGGGAAGGAAGACCTGGGGGAGGAGAGCAGGGAGGAGGAGAGGAAGAGGGAGAAGGAGAGGCAGGGAGATATAATAAAGGGAGAGAGGGGAAGGGAGAAAGAGGGAGTGATGAGGAGGGGGCAAAAAGCGAGAGGAAAGAAGAGACAGAGGGAGAAGGACTGAAAGGCGAGGCTTGAGGTGAGAGGGAGGGTTGAGAGAGGGGTAATGAGGAGAAGGGAGAGAAGCACATGAATGGAAGGGAGAGAGAGAATATTCGTAAAGAGAGAGAGAGAGAGAGAGAGAGAGAGAGAGAGAGAGAGAGAGAGAGAGAGAGAGAGAGAGTCCTGTTAACCTGCATAAAATATGATAAGAATCAGTGGACGAAGAGAAAGATTTTGAAACAAGGGGGCACATTTCCCAGTCAGTGTTTAAGAAGCGGGGAGGCGTGTTGAGTTGGAGCAGGGAAGGTCAGAGGAGTGGTGGTGATTGTGGTAGACTGTGTTGAAGTAAACAGTCGTGGTAGTGGTGAATTATGGTGGTGGTGGTGGAAGTTATGGTAGTGTTGGTGATGGTGAAGAAGGATGTAAAGGTGGAGATGGTGAAGATTGTGGATGTTCTGTTAAGAGGATATACGTAAAAAAAAAAAAAAAAAAAAAAAAAAAAAACGGTAATGGTTTGCATGTAGCTAACATAGGACGCATCTGTGTGTGTGTGTGTGTGTGTGTGTGTGTGTGTGTGTGTGTGTGTGTGTGTGTGTGTGTGTTGAGAACGATTAAAGGGTAGGGTTCGACAGGGTAAGGGGAAGAATGGAGTAACATAGCTTCGGTTTCAGTTCCGTCTTTCGGCACCGAAGAAGAAGAAAAAGAATAAGAGGAGGAGGAGGAGGAGGAAGAATAAGAAAAGAAATTGACAATATACACAGCGATAACCCAGGCATGGTAAGGCTGGATCGTATACGGTGTGTAACATTTAAAAACCTGGTAATATTAACGTGTGTGACAGATGTTGACTATTAGCAGTCACCTTGTTTTCTGTCCCAGTGATGCAAAAAAGATGAAGAGAGGGGAGGGGGAATATACAGAGCGATGTAAGAGCGATTAAATTTATCGCTGTAACAGTTTAGGTAATGGGAATAAGTGAATGGCTATGTGTAAATAAAACCATGATGTGAAAAAGAAAATGAAGCGATTGGTAATATTAAATCACTAGGGCAACTGTGATGAGGTTGGATTAGGGTAAGGCCACACTAGCTCGAAACATGTGACTGACGAGGTGAAACGAATCACCGGGTAAGAGCTGCTGTGGTCTTCGAGTCTGGGATGGGATGTTCGATAGCTCGTAACGGCCGCTAAGATCATCGTAACGGGTACGATAATCATAGCGTGCTCGTAAACCGCTAACGTGTATATTCAAACAAACTTTACGATCCTCCATCCGCCATATTTGCTCGTAGCGTTACGATTTCTGACAAGCACCCTTAAGCAGATCGTAGGGTCGCAGTGGATGTTTCTCTTATAAACAAAAAGTATCAAGTGATGCTGAGTTTGTTTATTTACCCATTTCTGTGAACGAAGATGGAGTTACAAGTGGTTTTACAGGTAGAACTGGCAGTACGAAGAGCGATGAGACGTGAGAGGAACTAGAGACAGGATGGATCCATCTGCTTACGGTGATATTTGTTGAGATATTATAGGTTTCCCAGACAAGAACTCCTTCATTGGTGTGCAAGAGTTGAACCACTAGTTGGACCAGCGACAAGAAGATCCCGTGCTGTGCCATGTCAATTGCAGGTGTTAATGACATTCAGATTTTATGCAAGTGGCTCATTTCAGAGTGTGTTTCAGATTTTATGCAAGTGGCTCATTTCAGAGTGTGTTTCAGATTTTATGCAAGTGGCTCATTTCAGAGTGTATGGGCAGACACTTTCGGCTTAACACAGGGATGTATGAGCAGAATAATTAAGAGTGACACACGTGTTGTACAGGATATCTCTTACAGAAGTTTTAGATGCCAAGAGGTAAGCAAAGAAGGGAATTTTTCGTTTCTACTGCATGCTTACTCCTATAAAAATGCAGACCGATGCACTGTTCATTAAAACATGGTTTAACTCTGTGGGAGTTGTAAAGATACAGTCTGAAGCCAATGATATATTGTTTATTCAAGTAAAAGGGTCTCAGTTTGGATCTCGATATTTTCAAACTTAGCTCTATGTTTTGTTAATATGATATGGATAGTTCACCCACGCTATAGTTATACCCAAGGTGATGTGATTGTTCTTCAGCACAATCGGTCTGTCGAGCCAACCCTGTATTAGCGCCATCATCTCCTTATCTGTAAAATTTGCTCGACGAATTCGTTTGGTGGGGGGCTTGTCACTTGCCATGTCTCATATGTCTTGGGATGAATGTCTTAGTTGCTTGAGTGATTTAATGGCGTGCTTGGATAAGTACATTTGTTTAGATTTTGAAAGTGCTTTATGATTGGCTCACAATCTTTCAAGGTTTGTGAAATCTCTCTTCTGACTGGATCATCGACAATCAGCTGGGTTGCATTATGAACAATAGGAACGGAACGGAACGGGTTTTACGATCGCATCATCGCGAGTTACGAGCGTTGTCGCGAGCGTTAGAAGATACACCTTAGCGGTTGTCGTAGCTCATGATCAAAGATGGCCGCTATGAGCGCGTTACGATGATCATAGCGGCGTCTGGCAACGATCTTTTGAACATCCCAGCCCTGAACCTTGGATGGATCCATGAGCCTCGTTTCCTCGTGGTGATCACATATTCGGGGGAAAGTGTGTCCGGGCGTTTAGATATAGACTGACACATCTCAAACTCATACATTAATATTCCCCCTTATACATTTAATATTCACACTGCTCACACTTAAATGACCTACTACACCTCACACATGCCCCTCACTCTCTTCTTACACTTACCCATGTATTAATTCTCTTTCCTTATATTCACCTCCAGTAATTTACTTTGTTTACATTTCATCCTAATATTCATCACATATTCTAATTATCATTCAGTACTACAGCCCTTAATCTTCTGCCTGTACGTGCTTCGTGTAAAGTATTTTTTGTGTTTATTAGCTGACATCCTATCTATTTCTGTTTCTTGTATAATACCAGTGAATTATGACTTTTTTTATTTTTAAGTCTTACTTTTTTTTTTCATTACAGTTACTTTGTACGTCCATTTATATGTACATGTGTATCTTTATAAGTCTTGAAAAAATGAATTATAATTTAATATAAATAAAGGAAAAAGGAAATAGCAGTACAGTACTAGTAACAAAAGTGTATGACAAAATCGTATAAAATGAATACGAAAAAGAAAAAAAACGTAATTCTAACTACTATTGCTTAACAGTGAGTGAGAGAAAACAAATAAAGAAACCGAAAAAAATGGATCGGATATTACGATTCTAGCCTCTTCCCATCACTGTCTTTAAAATTAAAGCTAAATACAGTATCAAGAACACAAATATTAAAAAATATGAGTACAAAGAACGAAAAAGTAAAGTTTCAGAAAAAAAGTGAATCCAAATTTTTGCAAAATCTATCACAGAAACATGAGAACTACCCACTGAGAAATATATAATGGTAATGGAAGGCATGTAAGCAACACAGGATCACTGGCAGGATGGAAGAGCCACCGCACGAAGCTAAATCAGAATAAAAGACACGAGGAAAAGAAAAATAATTTCATAAAACGAGAAAAAAAAAATAGGAATGAGGCATCAATAAAGATATGAAGAGGTTTAGAAAATGATGGAAAGGTAAACGAGAGCAAAAGATTTTAGAACAGTATAGAAATAACAAAAACCTCCCTCCCTTCCCACAACCAAAAGGGAAAAAAATCTTAGTGGCAAACCACACACACACACACACACACACACTCACACACACACACACACACACACACACACACACACACACACACACACACACACACACACACACACACGGATGGAGCAAGAAGTGGGCGGGCTGGCAGCTGCCCCGTGAATTGGAACTTCTTTTCGTAATAGCACCCAAGCCCCGTGAAATGTGACCGTCCGCCGCTGAGACCAACCTTCCCACTTGCCCTCTGTACGAACTGGCAGCTCAGGTTACTACATCCCCTTCCTACACATTCCTACTACACTTCCTACACATTTATATGATCACACCAGAGAACTTATTATCGCCCGACTATACAAGGTGGAGTGATAATGTTTTTGCCCGCCTCCGTGTGTGTGTGTGTGTGTGTGTGTGTGTGTGTGTGTTCCCATTATATCTCATGAGTGGCTTGAGCTATCAACATGAAACCATCAGGGAATCAAGATACGGCACAAATCTTGGACGAGTTCGAAAGTGGGCACTCGGGGTAAAGGTCAAGGTCATCAAAATGACTGCCAAAGGTCAAGAGTTTTTATCACCAGCCTTTAGCACCATTATATGTCATGAACGGCTTGAGCTATCATCATGAAACCGTCAGGGTATCAAGATGGCCAAAATCTTGGACTTGGTCAAGAGCAATATTGGCGGGCAATTAGCATTCGGCTCCCGAATGCTTTTCCTCCATTTCTCCAGGATTTGGTCTGTCTGTCTGTCTATAGCCAGACGCCCCAGTCCCGTAAGGGGTGGCCACAAATAAATCGCCTCCTTGTTGCCATGTCTCCTGCATTTTCGCTGCCCTCCTCCCAGCTTACAACTCCCTCTCGTACACCAATCTACTCCATCCCTCCATCTCCTCCTCGGTCTCTTCCTCCCTCTCTCTCCCCCTCCACCTCACTCACATACACGTTCCTAGTTAGTTTTTCACTCTTTATCTTCCCCTTCTTTACTCCAACTTGTCCTAAAATTGTCATCCTTCCATCCTGAATGGTGAGTTGTAGCAACAGTCTAGCACTAAAAATAATGCTAATCAAGAAGAAGTCCTGTAGAAAAGACACAGGTCCGCAGTATTGTTTTTTCTGCCCCTGAGCTGTGCGAAATAAACTGCAAAAGGACAAAATTATACGCCAAGTCAAAGTAGTATAGCGATTAATGAACTGTTGCCTCTGACGTCAGTTTCACCGATGACAATATTAACAAAAAGGAGCACACAGGGAGCGTAACACCTGCTTTTTCCAACAGATCATAGGGGGAATTTATCACCTTCCCTGTGAGCTTGCTCTTTGATTAATTGTTCTCAGAATAAAATATCTTAAACTTTGTTTTCATCTGAACCCTTTTACAGCGTTTAATATACACTAAAAGATATATTGACCCTGCCATGTGACCTTGACCTTTGGTGTATCTCTCAAAAGCTATTAGTCTACAACTTAGTTGATCCTAACCATATTCATCATCGTTTTAATCAGTTTAAAACTACTTTGGCTATTTTATTCACACAGATACATTTGCCAAAAACCGACCTTTCCCTGTGACCTCAACCTTTGACTCATTGCTACCAAAAGTGAATATTTTCATTCTTGTATTATCCACAACCTTTTTACCAAATCTGGTTCAAATTAGGTCATAACTATCTCATTTAATTGTGCCCTGTGGCTTTGGCTTCTGCTGTTTCCCTGCAGCCTTGTCTATGGCTGAATGATCTCAAAGTTAAATAGTTTTATTCTTGTATATCTCTAACCTTTCCACGAAATCTGGTATAAAGCGAATAAAAACTCATTAAGTTGCCCTAGCCCTGTTTCCTTGACCTTTGATGTATTGTACTTAAAACACCTCATTTACTCAGTGCCTGACCCACAAGCCTTCTACCAAACTTCGGTATAATCTGAGCAAGGCTGTTTGAATTATAATAAAACCCATATACATAGGTTGATATATAACCTTGTCCGGTGACCTTGACCTCTGACATCATGTTTTCAAATACAAGAAGTTATACCAATGGCTGTTCGCTAAGTCTTCAACCAACTTTGATTGAAATTGTATATAAACTATTCAGTTCTATTGTACACCTCCACCTCCCCTACACACACACACACACACACACGCACACACACACACACACACACACACACACACACACACACACACACACACACACACACACACACACACACACACACACACACACACACACACACACGTCAGGACTGTAAAATATCTTAATATATAATGACCAGCAACATACATATATAGTCTAGAGGTTAGGTCAATGTCAAGCCTAGGGGCCAAAGGAAGTGACGTTAGCACCTCTCCACAATGTCTCACACCAGCACAATAGTCCACAAACAGCGCCTCGTGACCATACACACATTCACACATACACACACCCACAGGCTTCTAGAACATTTCAACAACAGTATAGCTCATGTGACACGACCCCTGCTAAACGAGAATGTAGGAATCAGAGCTCAGAAAGGGGCTAGCCATAGAACCGACAGGTAGTGGAGAGAGCGAATAAGAAGAGGGGTCCGACTAGACTTAGCTAGTAAATTAAGTCCCTGTATAATACATACGCTGCTCAATTTAGACTTTCTTTGAAGATAATACATCAATATCAACTCCCTGTATTCATCTTTAACTCCTGCTCGTCGATTACCAAAATAACTTTAATCAAAACTCAAGATTTACTTATTACAAGATTAAAGAGTCACACACACACACACACACACACACACACACACACACACACACACACACACACACACACACACACACACACACACACACAAACACAAACACACACACAGACGGACACCCACATGCCGACCAAAACCTAACACTCGTTGTCCCCTCGCCAGCGGATGAGTAAAAAAGATAACATGAAATTTCCACACAGCAAAAAGTTGGTTTAATATCAGGCGCAGAGTGACACATGGAATAATATTGTATACAATAATTACATATAAGGTACAATGCCCTGGTTTAATATTACGGTTATTAGTTACGTTCTCTCTCTCTCTCTCTCTCTCTCTCTCTCTCTCTCTCACCATTTTTGGCTGCTGTTGTCTCTTTCCGTCCCGCACAATGGCCACACACACTCAGACCCCTTCAGGAAATGGAAAAAAGAAAAGGTAAAAAAAAAAAAAGTAGAACACACAGTTGAGAGAGAGAGAGAGAGAGAGAGAGAGAGAGAGAGAGAGAGAGAGAGAGAGCACATCGATATATCAGGAATTTAAAAGGAAAATAAACCTTCCTTTTTTAATCTTCCTTCCATCATTTTTACCCGATTCCTCAAAATGTTGAAATATTCGGTTGACTTCTTTTACTACATATTAACCTCCCATCTGCCATATCTTCCTCCTTGACATGTAGCCTATCATTATAAATTTTTCATTAGAACGATGCTACTTATCCGTCTACCCTTGACTTAGATACAATCAGTCTGTCCATCCCTACAGTTACGGTCCAGTACACGTGGAAACATTTGGCGTCATATTTTCGGTCCTTACCACATCAAACCTACTTCTAACTCAGTAAATGTAATGTCCGAATTATGTTTGGACGGAATGTTGCCCTGATGTACACCAGGCTCCTCGAAGATGCACAGTAACCCCGATGGATGAAGCATTGTCCCAGTACTTACTGACACAACTACCAGACCTCTCCTTTCATCGCAGTAATACCAAGTCATTAAGTAGCTCCACTGCAAATAGCATGAACAAAGTACCAGCAAGAACAAAAGTGTACACACACACACACACACACACACACACACACACACACACACACACACACACACACACACACACACACACACACACACACACACAAATATAAAGATAAATTGTACATACAGATAGATTGATGGATAGATGGATACATAGATTGGTAGATATAGATATAGATTGCGTGTGTGTGTGTGTGTGTACGTGCGTGTGTGTGTGTGTGTGTGTGTGTGTGTGTGTGTGTGTGTGTGTGTGTGTGTGAAATTGGCAATTTTTCAGTCGTTTATTTCACTTTAGGACAGCATGACAATAACTACAGTACTAACAAATTCGCCAAAAAACAAAAGGGGTATTCAGATTTTTAATGCAGTGGCAGACTTTTACTGAATCTCAATTTTCGCTTTCATACTGACACTTTTTTAAACTTTCATATATGGCAGGGACTGAAAATGGTGCTTTGAAGGCCTTGATACGAAACAGAGAGGTGAGTGTGGCTGCTGCGAGAATCTTGGATGGAGGAGTTTTGGGACCGACATTATCATACGGGCCTTTGGTGCGGCATTCAACTAATTTATCAAAAGTAACAGCAGTGAAAATGCGATTAATGACGAATGTGTATGGAGTGTGGAATGAAGAGGCGATTAGGATTAATGTGATTCACGAAAGATGTGGAGGAAGGAAGTCTGCGAATTTCAAAGTCGATGAGTGTGCGTGCTTAGAAGGGTTGTTCATGTGATGATAATGGGTGTGAAATGAATGGCGAACATGACGGTGGGTGAAGGTCTGGCAACTCATGAAGGTGGATAGATATGGTAAACGAGTATGTGAGGGAGCGAAACTGAAGGTAACTGAGGCTAGGCAACTGACAGTGGATTGAGCTGGATGGAAGAGTTTTGTACGGAAGAATATATGTCAATGGTTTGGCGTTCCTTTTTTCTTCGGCGATGCGATGGTTAATTGATTGATTTAATTTAGGTGGATGAGTTTGATTCATTGAACCAGATAGATATATTGCCGGTTTTCCTAATTTTCCTGCTCTCTGGACCCTGTATCACACCGGTCTTGTGTGGGAAAGCAGTCTGGGTGATGATGATGATGATGATGATGATGATGATAATCATGGTGATGATGATGATGATGACAAGAGCAATACAGTCCTCCCCATAAAAGCCTCCCTGCACAAACGAGTACAGTTTGTCCAGCAACTGTTTCATATTTTCGCATTTGCCAATGCGGCGGTGATGACAGACACACACACAGGCTTTGACAAATGTACAGTCACTCACAGTATGTGTTATACACACACACTTCACGGTTCATATGTGTTGTGCTGTGAAATATTTTAATGTGTGTCTGACTGTCTCTTGCTTGTTTATGTTGTTCTTTGCTGTATTCTCAGTCTATCAGTCTGCATTCATTCACCATAACAGTAGCCTCCACACAACATTACTCATCCACCTATGAAATTGATATATGTTTGTCATGATCTTGCTGTTCACTGTCCCTCAGTCTCACTATCAGCGTTATCAGTCACCATCATCGCGACGGAAGTGGGCCACCATCATACCTCCTTTCACCTCATCTACTTGTGGCAACTCACTCTACAAATACACTGCCCCACCTAATCCTTCCAGGGTTCACTTCCTTGGATTCGCCACTAATCACTAGTTGCCAAAGTGAAACCCTCTGGTCATACCAGTCAGCCACTTGCTCCTAATTACAGTCGCTGGAGCCAATGAAGTGAGTGCAGATGGAGACACTTCTGTCTACCTACTGCCAGACGCCTTATTCCCATAGCAGGTGGCCACAAACAAATCGCCTCCATGTCGCCCTGTCTCCCGCCATTTCGCTGCTTTCCCCCAGCTCACAACCCCCTCCCTCATATACTTCACTCCATCCCTCCACCTCATCCTCGGCCTCCCCCTTCCTTGGTGGGGGCGCCCATCATCCATTCACTAAGTGTAGTTATGTTCTATTCCAGGGTAATTCTACTGTACATTTAGTAACGATGGGTGGTAACCTTGTAACCAACCAATACGTGTTCCCTACGTACAACAAGTGGGTTGGCGGAGGGTAAGTGCCCCTCCCCGGAAAACAACTAACTAAAAATACAAACAAAATGCCTCCGTGACATAATTACTAACACATAATGGCTTCAACTTTGGGGCAAATAGGAACAATTATGAGCACAGGCCAATGAGGTGCTCAAGGATATTTGCTCAGGTGGTACCTGGTGTGATTGTGCGTTAAGGACAGGCTGCTTGGGCGCTGAGTGTACAGTAAATATTTACGATCGTATAATGAGGGACAGAATAGATACCTCGTTTGTAGTGTGGTACAGAGAACAGAGGCAGTGTTGTCGTTTCACCCACGTCTATTTGGTCAAGTAGACCCGTCAACCACAGGTAAGAAACAGCTTCTATGAGACCATCCTTCAGGTACAGGACAGTAGGCTACGTAAGTCGTGTCGTGGTCCGGCGCCCCCTTGTGGTGAAGAGCGCCTTACCAGGGTCTGATGAGAGTTCGTCCCTGGGCGAGTTGCAAGGAAATATAAGATTTGGCACCTACTAGGTTGCTCGTCAAAGCCTGGCAATGTGTTAGCGAGAGGGAGAGTAGGTGGTGTGGTGCTAGGGGGCGGGGAACGTGTATTTGCCCAAAGAACAACTGTATTCAGTTTGAGGCGAGTTTTTGAAGGAATTGAGGAATGGTGCCAAGTTAGCGAATTGCGGTGAAGAAAGAAGCAAAAAAAAAAAAAAAAAAAGAATGAAACTAAGCAAATACAGTAGGCATGTAATCTACTGTGGAAACCAAATGAAAACATCGCGCCTTCAAGGCGTATGGTTCCGAGGCTAGGCAATAGCCGCAGTCCAGGTCATTTTAGGTTAGGAGAGTGACCTAAATCCATGAAAGCACTTTAAATAACAGAAAACCCTCCAATCACCTCTAGCACTGGAGCAGCCGGCATCAGGCCCGGCTGTCACCCACCAAGTACACTGCCACAAGACTACCAGACGCTTTTCGAGGTGATGGAACTAACCGAACGGGTTGGAATGTCATTTGACTTGTAAGAATCCCTACGCTGTCTATCTGTCTATTGCCAGACGCCTCAATCCCGTAAGGGGTGGCCACAAACATATTGCCTCCATGTTGCCCTCTTCCCCTCCAGTTCGCTGCCCCGCTCCCAACTCACACCCCCCCTCACTCATATATCTCCCTAGGCGTAACAGGAAATTAAAAGTACATATACTGTAATTACATCTGCACCGTAAAATCTCCAACAGAACACTTTGGTAGACATACTAGACTTATACAAATTAATCTTAACCAATCAGTACGTTTCTTATCCCTAAATACTCATATATAATATATTTTATGCTAAAATCTAGTAGACGGTAAACTAATCATAAGTGGTTTATAAGCACATAGAACGTTTTAACTTCCAGGTATGCAGTAAAAATTGGAACCGAACCGTCAATGCTTAGTGGCCAAAATGGTTTTATGTAAACTAAGCACATTTCTCAAAGGTATAGTTGACTGGGGTGCATTATCAGCATGTTGTTCTTTGGGTGCTTCTGAAATAATGACAAAAAAAATGTTGCAATATGTCCAAGATCTAACCGTATATTGACAGGACAATGCAGTCACCAGGGAAGGAATGTGGTAATGTCTACTGAACACTGCCTCTTCGTTCAAAATCAGAAAATATCAGTGTTCAGTATATACGTAATTCCTACCTTTCAATAGCGGTGATTGTTGTACCATGGTAACTATGGTTAGATTTTTTTTTTTTTATATATAGATTTTGGTTCGTTATCTAGACCAGGACATAAAATTAAGAGAAGACAGTTATATTGCCACCTCTCTCTTCCTGTGTTGTGAGAGTTACTAGGCTGTTTGCGGCACGTGTGGTCTCCGGTGTGGCTGCCAAATCCCTATGACAGACGATATATTTTCAGCCCACCCTCTCACCCTTAACAGTAGCATTTTACGAATATACTCGTATCTTGGAAGAGTAATGGGTTTCTTACCATCAAGCATACAATAAATGAAAGAAAAACACTGAGAGAGAGAGAGAGAGAGAGAGAGAGAGAGAGAGACAGACAGACAGACAGAGACAGACAGAGACAGAGACAGAGACTGAGACAGACAGACAGAATAGAGAAGAAAAAAAAAGGGAAATTTGTTATTTATCAATAAAACTTGGCACTACATCATTAGGAAAACCAATGAGTTCAGTAAATAGCAAATAACGCCCTGAATTACTGTACAGTATATACGCATTGCTTGCTTCTGTTAAATGTTTGTCTATCTCTCTTTCCATCAGCCCATCTCTCTGTCTGTCTGTCACTACATTCTATCAGGGCCTGTCTCTTATTTCTTTCCATCAGCCCATCTCTCTGCCAGTCTGCCACTCACTTCCACAACGGTAGCCTCAATTATACTACTTCATACCTTTCTTGATCTACCTTTTCCTGTGACCAACGTATTTGAACAAGCCTTCCTAGCCAATTGCTTTAAAATAATACGAACATTATTCTTGAAATTAGTGGACATCCGTAAAATATGTCGGCACAAAACACACACACACACACACACACACACACACACACACACACACTGCGCACTGTTGTGTGTTGCTGGCGGTGATGGCGATTAATCCTTCTAACATTTGTCTTCCTCTGATATTTCCCACCACTTATCTCTTCCCGCCACTAGTCTTCCAAAATGGCTAACTTTTCATTCTATCTGAGGAGTTTATAACACTGCCTCTCCATTTGCCGCTTCCACCTTCCTCAGCCCCTCCCCACCGCCGCTCTAAACAGCAAGTCAAGGCACGCAGCCCTTGTCTTAAGAAAACAAATCAATCCTGAGACTGAGGGGATATTTCTTCCAGGAACTGGCGCAAGTGGTGTATGTGTGTGTGTGTGTGTGTGTGTGTGTGTGTGTGTGTGTGTGTGTGTGTGTGTGTACTTAGGTAGATCAAACAGGTTATGAAGTTGTTCTCTTAGCATCACTCGATAAAAGAAATGAGACATAATGTTGAGAGAGAGAGAGAGAGAGTGAGTCCGAATGGTTGGCCACACTCCTTATTATAAACAAAAATAATAAAAGTCTAAAGAATTAACGAAAAATAATTATGTAGTGCAAGTCGACAAATTTATACATGCATTAAATATACATGTATCAGTGCCCTCTCTTCGGTGATAAGCATTTCATGAGACCATTTTGCCTACTTATACAGAATATTTTGCAGTTACTAGAATAAGCCCTGTCATAAATTAGACAATATGGAACATTTAAAACAATGATGTAAATGGGTATGCTAAAGGAGTGGATTATTCTTAATCAAGACTAATGAAAGCTTTCACGATAATAAAACACTGCTTTGTTTCGATTAATTATCGTTTGGGTTGTCTGCCGCCTCTGAGATAGGGCCAATACAGGAATTTACAAGCAAAGTTGAAAGTAAAATTACTTTGTAGCTTTATCTATTTCCACATAGGTACACTGTATGTTATGAGCAATGCCATGAAGCCATCACAAAATGTCTACCTCTATACTGATTAGGCAAGCCAGCGATGAGTTACCCTCTTCCGTTATCAGTGAAATTTTTATATTTCAAAGAGTGCCCAGATACATATGGCTTGGATACCTACATAAACTTTAGATCTTGTTCTACATGATTTTGCCACATTTCTTAAATATCTTTATTCGGTGTTCGCTATAGCACTACGAAATGTGAACAACCGTTTCGAACATCCAGTATATACTGTACTTGTATGTATAAATGAAACGCAGAGAACTCGGACTCCAAGCTGCCAACACAAAGCATTGTTCAGTATGCCTCTGCTAAGCCCTCACAAATAAACTAGGTGTATGGCACATTATGCTGGAGACGGTCTAGATGAAGAGCACAGTATCCACATAACACTATAAAACTAAATAAAGCCCTGCACACAACACACTAGAAGATAAAAACGAAGAGAAGAGAAACAGGGAAGCGGATAAGTTTGAACTCTGGGCACACAACTCGGCAGGACATGATGATGGAGGGGTAAGGGGGATGGAGGGAAAAGTAGTTGTAGAAAGCTGGGAGGAGGGGGAGGGGGGAACTCCTTCATCAAGACTCTGAGTAACGGCAGTCTGGGGAAATTAGTGGGGAAGTTTGGGAGCTTTACACACAGGAAGATTAGCGAGCTGTTGGGAAAAGACGGCGATGACTGTGGTAGAGAAAATATGATGAAGAGATACTGTGGTAGACTTAAATGTAAAGAAGGAAGAGGCGAATAGTGTGCTCTCGGAAGAAAGGGTGAGGAGAGAGGTGAGGTAACAAGGCAGTCTGGGTTGTACTAAACCAAGCACAGCGAATGTGTGAATTGGAGGGTAGGTGAGAATATGGGGGAGGTTTCTCATATCAGTCTTATTATTACTACTACTATTATTATTATTATTATTATTATTATTATGATTATTATTATTATTATTGTTGTTGTTGTTGTTGATGGTGGTGGTGGTGGTGATGCTGTTGTCACGACCCTGGGTTCATCTGATTGTGAACCCTGTAAACTGTAGACCGAGATTGTCCTTTCCTGTAATATCCCATAATCCTTTCAGGGGATAGTGAAGGCGTAAAAGATTGTACAGTCTGGTAGAGGAGCTGCTCTGCTATATCGGTGCCACCACTTGAAGTCATCCCTCTGTAGCACATATATTGATCTAAAATACTAATTCAAGTAAATTTCAAATAGAAGATTTCGTTTTTTGACCTCAGGTTGAACCAGTCTCTAATTCTCTTCCGCTGTATTTTTTACCGAAAATAGTTTATTTCTTTTGGCGGCAAAGTTTGGCGCACAGGGAGAGACCGCCCATGTTTCCTCTTTCTTTTGCGATCGAACATATTTTTACAAGGATATTTTTCCTCCACGTTACTTCAGACGTTAAGCTCCAAAAAACTTCTTCCATCTGGTGGTGTGTCATGTGGTGGTGATGGGACCTGAGTCAGTGGGGCAGCTGTGCCTCCTGCTCACTCTCACACACACTCACCATAACTCTCATGATGGTGTGAGACGCGGGAACTGGTAGTGTGAACCTCGGTGAAGCCATTCGACCACAGCCTTACCTTTGGCTGCTCCCTACGTTTGTGCCGGGCTGTTCCTTACGTTTGTATCAGGCTGTTCCCTACGTTTGTGTAAGGCTGTTCTTTACGTTTGTGAGGCTGTTCCCTACGTTTGTTAGGTTGTTCCCTACGTTTGTTAGGTTGTTCCCTACGTTTGTTAGGCTGTTCCCTACGTTTGTCAGGCTGCTTCCTACTTTTGTCAGGCTGTTCCCTACGTTTGTCAGGCTGCTCCCTACGTTTGTCAGGCTGCTCCCTTCGTTGTGCAACACATCCTTTAGTCCACATCAACAAATAGCTCACTCTTTCTCCATCTCACTACATCTCGGTCATGTTTTGCTCTGCTATTGTATGGATCACAATTCTCGTCGCGCCCTTTGCAAAAGCTACCCCTCTTGATGTTGGTTTAGACGGAGTCATTGTTATATTAAACTCTAAATTATTTCAGTTGATTTTAACAATAGCATACCTCACAATCGATACCTGCCTGGCAGCAAACATTCTCACTGCAGTACTCCAAAGGGTTATTGAACTAGGCCATAAATATAATAGCAATACTGCCTATACTGCCACGGTGGCTGAATGGTTAGCGTTGCTGTCTTCGTTGCCGGCCAGATAGTGCCAGGGTTCGAATCTTGGTGCGGGCAGCTGCCGTCACTCGACTCAGTAGTTCATTCACTCTTTCTGGGCTGGGAGAAAAAGTGAGTACCTAGGGTAACACTTAGGGAAGATAACTGTGGTAACCTGGATGGTACAGTGGCCTTGCATCCCAGGTTATTGGGTGAATAACTCGCCACAGGCTCAAGGGTCTATGTTATGGAGATAAACACCGCGGCTAAGCACCTGAGGACGGTTGCTCTCAGCTCTGTATATCCGATATTCCTGTATGCCCTAAGTACTGCATTCAGCTTCACCAGCTGATGACCTTATGATTTACATGAAATGGAGAAGTAATTATCGAGAGAAAAAAAATCTTTAGCAAGGTAATTGACCTCTTGCGAGTTTTTGGCTACAAGGCCGCTGAAAATGTTGCTGATAATTTTCGTAGTATTAGCATAAACTGCGTTTGAAATATATATTCCTCAGAAAAATACTTTAGCAAAATATCCAGTACTTGCTGCACAATGTTATGTTTCCATTTAGTAGTAAATAAGAAAGTAATAAACAATTTCTCAACACTGAAAAGATGGACGGTCTTGGATAATCGTACTTTCCTTACTTAAAGCAAAATGGAAGCATAACAACTGTTCAGCAAAAACACGATATAACGTTAAAGTTGTTTTCACACGATACTTTTCTATTTTATATATGACCTGTGCTAGTACTATGAAGATTATAAGCCGTAATAAATAATCATCTACTTTCCATCTCATGCGTCGCCTACTCCCAGTTCGACACATGCTTCTCACTGCCTCTCCCTCTCTCTCTGCCTGCTCACAACATGCGATGTTTATTCTGCTATATATATATATATATATATATATATATATATATATATATATATATATATATATATATATATATATATATATATATAATTTTACACATCCACGCCAAACGTCTCTCCACACAAACACGACACTGACAACTACACATCAACTGTCACACGTACACCACACAAACTCCGCGCCCTCGTAACACTTTCCTCAGTCTGACGATTCATTTCTTACTATGAAAGTACTTACATCAACCTACATCACACAAACACTAATCCATATACTACAATACGTTCACACTGCAAAACCTCATCACACACACACACACACACACACACACACACACACGTCTTTCCCTGACCCTCATCTCCTCAGACACACGCAACTGCACGTGATATGGCTACGACACGCAACTCCACGACAGATGCAAATTCCGATCTTAAAGTCGTCATCATCGTTAGCATCATTGTCTATTTTCGTTTTCCTCTTCCTTATCCATAACACCATCACACCCACTAATAGCAGTTTTACATTTTCATCACGTTTGTAGTCATCGCGCTCAAAATAACTACCATTCCCAGCATCACCACCATAACCACCATCGCCAAAAATTATCACACTCACAATCACCCACATACTGTACATATTAACTCACTACGATTAATATAATGGGCACACACACACACACACACACACACACACACACACACACACACACACACACACACACACACACACACACACACACACACACACACGAGGTCATCCATTATTTTTTCTCTAAACCCATTAGCCCGATATGGAATTAGCATCGCAGAAAGTTAGCGAGTAATTGATATTGTTAAATTTATACCCATGATTTAAGATATTTGTGGGAAGATTTCGATATCAGGGAAGAGCATTGATTTGAGAAATATGGGTACCTGAGAGGGCATCGTACAATAAGACTGACTGGATGGGAACGGGAACAGAGTATGATTGCTGCTTAGCCGCTCCTTAGAGTTACCTCCTTCCCCTCCCCTCCTCTCTCTCTCTCTCTCTTTCTCTCTCTCTCTCTCTCTCTCTCTCTCTCTCTCTCTCTCTCTCTCTCTCTCTCTCTCTCTCTCTCTCTTTCTCTTTCTCTCTCTCTCTCTCTCTCTCTCTCTCTCTCTCTCTCTCTCTCTCTCACACACACTCTCACACACACACACACACACACACACAATAAAAACAATGTCTACATGCAGGAATTATCTTGGAAGAAGTTATGGTTATGGTACAATGCATGACTTTCAGTACTGACGAGACATGTAAAGGGGCGGTACTTGTGTCTGAAATATACCTTACAAATTATTGTCTTTGTGGTTATAAATATGGTTGACGAACTGCCTTGTACTATCGAGGCCTGTCATACTACTAAACTGTACATGAATACCTTACCTGTACTCCAAGACAGAGATATGAAAAGCCTTATTATCCGTATATATTATGACACAGATATTCGAATTTCATATCTTGCTTACAAATAATCTTACAGTTTAATGTCACACAACCAATTAACACAGACATAGATGCAGTCCCCATGACCTGAACAGTTTATTAAAATAGGGACTGGTTAGTGGACCTGAAACACCTACACAAATAAGAATAAATACTCGATCTGGTAATGAGGGTGAAACGCTGAACTAATTCACGTCAGTCCCTTTTCAGTCTGTTTGTTTGCACAAGGCAACACCCACCTGCAAACCAGTGAATGTCTCTAATCTGGCTTTACCTCAAATATAAATCCGGGCATAATGGATAAAGGTCACGATGATGCAACAAATAATCCCACTGCTGAATGTGTGTGTTTGAGAATGGCACATCACGCTTGCAGGTGTGTCACTCATGGTATATATGTACAGCATATCGCACACCGGCAGGCAGCGCATGAAAATGGGTACGTATTGTCACGCCACACGTCTCCAAACATAACACACACTCTGCACGCTGGTGAATGGAAGATTATTATGGCATAATGGTGAAGGCACATACTGTGCTTATAGCGCGCACGCACGCACCCACGCACGCACACACACACACACACACACACACACACACACACACACACACACACACACACACACACACACACACACACACACACACACAGCATGAAAGTAGTACTGGTCTTGGAATAATGGAGTCGGTTGTTGTGGAAGTATGTTGATTATAAGAAAAATATAACCAGCGATGGGAGGACGTTGTTGTTCACTTCGTCACATCTTGCTCGCTGCAGTGACCGTGTACTGACGTGTGACGAAAAGATGGTTGTAGTACTTATGTGACAACTGTATTGGGAGGACTGTGGCGATGACTGTGGCAATGTGATGATGATGGCACTTGTGGTGGAAGGACTGTGGTAATGATTGTTGGAGAGTGATGGTGATGGTACTTGTGGTGACACGACTTTGGTGATGACTGTGGCAGAGTGATGGTGATGGGACATGTGGAAGGACTGTGGTGATGAGTGTAGTGATGGCTTGTGTCCTGACAAGACTGCTGTGGCATTAATGGTACAAGCTAGTGGAATTTTATATTGTGTCTGCAGCTATGGAGAAAGCACTTTTTGGGTAATATACTGAAATTACTTGAGATGCATGGTCGCCCATCTCATACGTTCTTCCATCTGCAACTCACGATTTATTTCCCGATTCTTGGCATAGACATGATAGGCCCGACAGCCCATAAAATCTTATTACCCTTTTATTTAGGACTGATATGATGCACTTAGTGTGAGTGCTTTCAGTGGCGAGTTAGTGGATCTTGTGGAAGTTCAGTATAGCATCTGATTATTACATCTCACAAATACGAGTTTTTTTTTTTATTTGCTCCGAAAACATAACTCATAATCACCTAGCCACAATGTTTCACCCAAATCCACGTTCTACACTTCCAACATCAGTGCAGTACAACCTCCACCTGTTTGCGATTACTCCTTGTCTGTGTTATATTTTTTTAATGTCCATTTATACTTTCTGTGTGCTTATTAATCGTTTTTATTATATTTTCTTTGGTAATTTATATACGGTATTTGATCTTTCTTGTTTCTTTCTGCTCGTGTGTTCTTAACGTGTGTATGTTTAAAATGTTTCATAATCCCTCTCTCTCTCTCTCTCTCTCTCTCTCTCTCTCTCTCTGTCCTCTTTATGCCTATGTTCAGTGTTTGCATTCTCTGCTCGGTTTGAAGGGTATATGGTGTGCCCTAATTCCAGCACTTCGTTATCCCCTCCACCCACTGTAAATTATCATACACCCGAACGATAAAGTTATACATTTGTGTCAAAATATGACTGCACTTGTTCCCCTTTGTTTGGATGAATATTGTTGGCCGGGTCATCAGCTCCCTGAAAATACACAAAAATTCCAGGGCGTTATGTCCATAATAATGACGGAGGATGATTTTATGTAACAGATTTCCTGTGGGGTTATTTGGACGAAATGAAGGATGAGAGTGAGGGACATAATATAGAATTAGTCTGGGAACAAAGCATAGCTGCCCCGGACATGGCATTGTGTGATAATTCCCTATTATACTATAATTGTCCTCTACTTGTTTCACTGAGCTGATTACTGGCCGGAAGAGAGTGATGAGGTGGGAAGACAGATGAAGGGCTGGGTGTGGGTATGGGTGTGGATGTGGGTGTGGGTGTGGATGTAGCTGTGGATGTGAGTGTGAGTGTGTGGGTGTGGTTGTGGGTGTGAGTGAGTGTGAATGTGTGGGTGTGAGTGAGTGTGAGTGTGAGTGTGTGGGTGTGGGTGTGGATGAGAGTGTGGGTGTGAGCGTAGATGTGGATGTGGGCATAGGTGTTGGTGTAGTTCTGGTTAAGGGACGAGTGACTGCAGGTGTGGGTGTGTGAAGGAGCACAGTAGTTACAGGCGCTGTGTGCAGTGTGTATAATGTGTGGATGTGAGTGTGGATATGGATATGGGCGTGTATGGGTGTGGGTGTGAGTGTGGGCGTGTGTGGGTGTGGGTTTGAGTGTACTTGTGGGTGTTGGTATTGGTAAGTGTGGGTGTTGGTGTGTGAGGGTATTTGGTTGTTCCAGGCGCTGGTGGGGGGAAGGTTGTGTAGTGTGTGGGTGTGAGCGTGGATATGGATGTGGGCGAGAGTGTGGGTGTGCGTACGGGTGCAGGGGTGGATGTAAGTGTGAGTGTGCATGTGTGTGGGTATTTGGGTGTCCCGGGGACAATTTTTTTTTCTTCGTGTATAATTGGTCATCCAGTCATATTGTCAACGTGGAATCAAAGACCTTGAGAAAAGACTCTGCAACGCCGCAACTTCGTCATCCCCCCAGACAAAATAAGGTGTTACGCTAAATTATGGTTAGGGTAAGTCTATGTTGGTTAAGAATAGGTTGATTTAATGTCAAAATCGGCTTTCCTGATGATTTTCTTTTTTTGGCTGGCCGAATTATTTCATCCTTTCAAGAGCAAAAGCGATAAATTGCAGGATCATTTCTTGCTGAACTCGCTCCAACGATGCCAGTATGACTGAAGGACTAAGTGTACCTGAAGAAGAAAAAACACATGTCTCAGGGGCGGTGTCGTGTAGGGTTTGTAATATGTAGGTGTGGGGTTATGATGGTATAATTGTGTGCCAGGGATTGTGCTGGATTTTGTTTGATATGCAAGCCAAGTGTGGATTTGAACTTGGGCGTGAATGAGTGAGGGTATAGGGGGATTCAAGGGGCCGTGTGGGGTTTATGTGGTGTGTGGGTGTGAGTGTGGGTGCAAGTTTGGATGTGTGAAGAAATTAGGGTATTTCAGGGGCTGTACGTTGTGTGTGTGTGTGTGTGTGTGTGTGTGTGTGTGTGTGTGTGTGTGTGTGTGCTGTTAGTGCGGAGAGAGAGAGAGAGAGAGAGAGAGAGAGAGAATTCAACACCGTCGCAGTACTGTACACTCGTTTTGAAGTTCCTTCCACACGGTCATTGGGCACTTGTGATTGTGAAGTACAATACTGAAAGAAAGAAGATTATCTACTACAAGCTACTCCAAGATATAAAAACCGCTCGTCCACAAGTCTAATATATAGAAAACTCCACTACAAGTAAATACAAAGTCTTTTATGACAAAAGAAAACAATCATGTAGACGTGATGAACTGCCGCGCATTCTTAGCTCTTCACCTACAGTTTCTTGCCTGTTACCATGCTTCACAACTGAGAAAAGGAGTCAGGGATTCTGCAGGTGACCTTGATTGTGTGGAATGGCCTTAGGAACGTACAGTACATTTGGCGCTGCTCTGTGCCTTTCGTTTTTTTTTTTTTTTTTTTTTTTTTAGCAGATGAACAGAGGAAGGAAAACAAATTTAACTAGAAGGGCACTCAGTGGAGTGCATCTCTCCAACAAAGGCAAAGTAATTTCCAAACCGCTCTTCATTTAGGTCAGGTTTTCTCATCACTGACTTGGGTTTCCCTAAAATTGTCTTCCGGATCCAGAATCTGTAATACGCTCCGGATCGGTCCCAAAAGTTAATTCATTGTTCCCTGGGACATGAGCAATCTACTCACCAAATTTGGTCCAAATCTCTATTTTAGTTTTCGTGTAATCCTGCTAACAGACAAACAAACAGGGGGGAAAACATACTCTCCTCGTCGGAGAGATAAAAAAATCCAGACACCAGATTACAGATGTCCTCCATTCATGACAAGTTTGTAACAGCCAACTGATTGCTTTTAATAAAGACTTACTTTACCCGAGTCCTAACTCATCTACTAAAATATTTCAACACGGATCTAAAGTATTTACACTGACTCTGCTATGCGACCTTGACCTTTGACCTATTGTTTTGGAAAAGAGTGATAATTATCCACGTGGAGGGAAACACTGACAAAAGAGGAATGGAAGGAGCATTGTGGTGTGGATGTGGATGTGATAGGAAGCTTTAGGAGAAACACACTGAGGTGGTTTGGCCATATGGAGGGGATGGAGAGTGAGAGACTAACGAAGAGAGTGTATGTGAGTGAGGTGGAGGGGGGGGGGAGACCAAGGATGAGATGGAGGGATGGAGAGGTATATGAGAGAAGGGGGTGTGAGCTGGGAGCAGGGCAGTGAAATGGCGGGGAACAGGGCGACATGGAGACGATTTGTTTGTGGCCACCTCTTACGGGATTAGGCGTCTGGTAGTAGATAGAGCTAGACTAACCTTACACCTTTCCCCCATATTTAATCCAACAGAAGCTCTGACAATGACCTGTGACCTCGACCAAAAATTTCGCGTTTTCCTTGGCTCGTCCTAGGTCTATCTATCAATTGCCAGACGCCTTAATCCCGTAAGGGGTGGCCACAAACATAACGCCTCCATGTCGACCTGTCCCCTGTAGCTCACACACCCCTCTCTCGTATACGTCTCAACTCCATCCCTCCATCTCATCCCGTGTCAGTGCAACAAATCTGATGTGATTCCACGTAGTAGTTTTTCGCATAATCCTTGTTACAAATTTGGTGTGCTTACGTGCGGTAGTTTTTTTTTGCATAATATAGCTAACTCAGACCAAAACCACAACTTTCTCGCACCTTCGCGCGCGGGTGTAAAAAGAAAGTGAGGTTGCTGTTCGTGTTTACTTTGGAAGGAAAAATGGTTGCCCTGGAAGCGGTGGCGTCTGGAGGAGAGAGAAATAAGCGGGGAAGGAAAATGCTGAGGTAAACACTTTCTGTCCCACCCAACGATTCCTTGCGAGAGAGAGAGAGAGAGAGAGAGAGAGAGAGAGAGAGAGAGAATTGTAAGAGGTGAGAGATGTCATAATCCCTCCCCCTCCTCTCTCTCTTTCTGTCTGTCTGTCTGTCTGTCTGTCTGTCTGTCTCTCTCTCTCTCTCTCTCTCTCTCTCTCTCTCTCTCTCTCTCTCTTTCTGTCTGTCTGTCTGTCTGTCTCTGTCTCTGTCTGTCTGTCTGTCTCTCTCTCTCTAAAAACTTACTCCTCCTTGGGTCTGATTTTCGATATTAGTCCACCGTCTCATAACTGTAAACAGAAGGAAAGAAAACCACTTTAATAATCTTGTCTGTTGATAGGAAGGACAGGTAAGATTTTGTAATATTAGACTTGTTCTTTCTGTACTGCCTTAACAATACTAATACTACATAAATGTGAAGTTCTTTACGGTTTGCGAGCTTCGAAGTTGAATATAAACCAGGGATGCGAACTTCCACGTTTCTTCCAACCCTTCTGACAGACTGAGGACCACTTAGCTGCAATAGAATCTCAGGGTGAATTAGGAAGCGACTGTGGTATATCCTGGTCAACGCCAAATACCTTTATTTTCCTTAGGCTTCATCAAACGCAACTGTGATTAATATGGCATGATTAATTACAGGAACGCCATCAATAGCCACAAACAAAAGAATATCAGGTAAAGGGAGTAGCCTCTCTCTCTCTCTCTCTCTCTCTCTCTCTCTCTCTCTCTCACAGAGTTACGTGTAAGACTTCCTTTAATCTCTCGCCTCCTACTGGTACCCTTAGCTCTCTCTCTCTCTCTCTCTCTCTCTCTCTCTCTCTCTCTCTCTCTCTCTCTCCAGGAAAAATCGCGTGGGACAGAAAGCGTTTATCTCAGCAGTTTCCTTCCCTGCTTTTTTTCTCTCTCTCCCAGACGCCGTCCTGTTTCCAGTGTGGCCATTTTTCCTCCCAGGGCAAATGCGGACGATATCCTGATTTTTCCCATTTTCTTTTTCTTTTCTTTGCCACATCTAGAGAGTTCAAACTCTTATATCGTCAGCGATTTGAAAGTTTTTTATATTTACTCAAACTTGGCAAAAAAATTCCTGTTTCTCCATTCTAGCGCTCAGTTGAAATAAGAGAAATTACGATGTTAGTCATGAAGAAGTGTTATGGAAAGAATGAATAGCCGTATAGTTATGTTTTTTCCTGCACTGACCTGCGTGAAATAAGCTGCAAAAGGAAAATCTGTGTCAGGTTAAAGTGAAAAGGGTGTAGTAGCGGCGCGATTTGTCAGTCTGGCTCTTAAGACGTATTTTTATTGTCCAAGTTTGAGGCTGGGATTCAAGGCTTGTCTAGGGCTGCTTGGTTTCTGTCCGTTAACACAATCTCTTGCTGTGTAGAGCCGAAAAATTACAGCACCGATCAAAATGTAAACAAAGTGATCGCTGTAAAAGATCATCTGACGAATAGATCTTGGCCCATATTATGGCGGAAGTGGATTTGTATGTATTCAACATTAGTTTCCTGCACCCTGGTTTTATGTTCAAAGTGCTGATTTGAAGATAATCATTACTCAGTTGTTCCTGTTGGCCATTTTCAATCTTTTCCAAGCGCGAGCCACCTACATCAACACTGCTCTCGACCTCGCTTCGGAGATAGGAAGATGATTTTGGTTTCATAGAATATGTTTCGGTCGGATTCGTATCGCTTCGGCCGACCAAAACGACGAAGCTTGGTTTCACCGAAGACGGCTTCGAATCCGATCCGTCCGCTCGGGCTATAAAAAATGTGCCTCAAGGATTTTTGCATGCTGGGTGCATCACTCTAGCCAAGTTTCATATGGAGCTTCACATCAACTCCCCTGGATTGTCGTTCACAAGTTGTTTCACTCTAGCGATGCCCCATATGATGAGTCACTCAAGCGACGCTCCGTGTGGTGATTCACTCGAGCGACGACCCATGTAGTGATTCACTTCAGTTCGTTCTTCTGTACTTCTTTCTTCCAACCTGAACGCTTCACTTGTTCATGTATTCTAGAACTCATGTAGAAGATGAAGGCATAGTTGCCGAAGCCTCTTTCTGAGGTGTCATTCTCAAGCTGCTGGAAATGATGCCCTGTATATGAAGGCTTTATTTTGCTAGATTTCTTCTTTGGCAAACTGTGCAATTTGTTTAGCTGATTTTAAGTGTAACTTTCTCTCTCTCTCTCTCTCTCTTTCTCTCTCTCTGTCAAACTGCAATTTGTTTTACTGATTTTAAATGTAACTCTCTCTCTCTCTCTCTCTCTCTCTCTCTCTCTCTCTCTCTCTCTCTCTCTCTCTCTCTCTCTCTCTCTCTCTCTCTCTCTCTCTCTCTCTCTCTCTCTCTCTCTCAGTTTTTGATGTTTTGCCTCAGTCTGTCTGGCCGATCTGACACATCGACCACAAGCATGAAGTTGCCATCCTGTGACAGACATTGCCTCCCTGGGGTCATAACAGGGTCTTTCGATGTGATGAGGTGCTGGGAAAATGGAAGCATAACCCCCAAGAGGATAAGCTGCGTACACGAGGTAAGTATGAGTAGCAGTGTCAGCCTGGGCTTTGACCACTTTGTATACGAGTATGTGGTTGAGTTCCCCGCCTGGGAATGTGATGTAAAGAAGTACACTTATAATCTTTACATAACATCACCAATCTCTGTTTAGAATTAATCACCCAGTACTTATAACAAGGGTAATTAGGTGAGAGATTGGTGAAGGCTTGAGAGAGGCACCTTCGGGAGTAATGGCATAGGCAGCCACACACCAAACAAGCCCTACACAGTCACTGGCACACCCTTACATCATTGCACCCACCCACCCACATCCATCCATCCACACACACACACACACACACACACACACACACACACACACACACACACACACACATCCATCCATCCATCCACCCACCCACCCTACATACACATCACACGAACTCCATACAACCGCTGACACACCCTTATGCTCTCATACACCCACACCCAGACCCACACGCACATATTACGCTAACTCAGCATAGCCCTTAAGATACCCGTATTCCCTCACACGCCCACATCCATACCCACGCCCAACACCCACTCCACGCATCATACAATCCCCATACAACCTCGTTACACAATATGCTCTCACATACCCACATCCACGCCCGCCCTCAGCCCTTCACCTGCCCCTATCACCCACCTCTGACACATCAATCGGCTCAGTGAAACTAGCAGATGGCAATTATAGTATAATAGGAATTATCACACATAAACTACTAGGCCATGTCCGGGGCCGCCTTGTTCTGTTTCTGGCATACCCCTGTATTAATTCCCTCACTCTTGTCTGTCATTTCCTCCAAATTACACGACAGGAATTCTGTTATATAAGAATTGTCCATCATCTATATTTTGGACATAAAAAGCTGGAATATTCTTGAGTTTTCAGGCAGCTGCGTTGCTGGTTATGTGGGTAATAATAATCAGCCCGGCAAAAAGAGGACAAATACAGAGACATATAGATACAAATGTCATAAATTATCGTCCGGGCGTATTATTAATAATAATTTTTTTTAGAATGGGGGGAGAGAATAACCAAACGTTGGAATATGGGCACACGAAAGATCCACAGACAGTGCTCACACAATGCCTTCACAGGGCATAAAGACAGAATTCAGGAAAGAGGAATTATGTGGACACACACAAGGATAGGACATATAAAGTATAGTGGAAGAAGAAAAACTAAACACTGTATAGTGAACTCGTAAACAGAAAAACAAATGTGATGAATTTAGACACTGTAAACGACATTAGACAGTAAGTATTGAGAACACAAAGAAGTGGAGGTTGTACTATACGAGTACTGGAGGTAAGGAACGTGGGTTGGGGTGAAAGAATGAGGTTTGGAGGTCGTTAAATGTGTTTTCAAATTTAAGAACGTTTTTTGACACTTGTGAAAGATGACAGTCAGTTACTTAGTGAAGTTGTTTGTTGTCTAAACGCATGTGAGATAGATCCCAGAGCAAGGCAAATAGCAACTTAATTATTTATATTTCGTTAAAACAGACTTTACAGAACTTATAGGAGTCCCACCGATATGCCATAAAAACATCCTTGCTAATACTAACACATTATCCCTGAACAATGGTTAGAGAAAACTAGGTGGACTGATGGACTTACGTCTTTGGAAAGAATAGGAAAGCGAAATCGTAAGCTGCAGGAGGAAAAACGTATAATGAGCTGAATGAACAAACGACTCTGATATCAAAGCATTATCACAACAGACTTCCACCATAATTGCCAACAGAATACATCGACGTTAATTAGAGTTCCACCATACCTGCACCATTAATTTTATCACAGACTTACCGACAAATGCCACCTCAACCCCTACATCACAATTACCATCCCCCCCAGTGCCACCACTATCGCTCTGCCACAATCATCACCACAGTCCTTCCCTCACAAGTGTCATCACCACTCTGCAGTAGTCAACACCACAATCCTTCCACCACAACTGCCACGCTGTTAATCCTTCTACAGCTACCACAACCATCCTTTCAACACACTTAACACTTTCATTCCACCATCCTTCCAGTGAGCAGCGTGTTAAAAAAGGCCAACTACAGTTATTGAACGAATCGGTACTCATAAAAACCGAGACCACTATCCCACGACTGCCAGTATGTGTGTGTGTGTGTGTGTGTGTGTGTGTGTGTGTGTGTGTGTGTGTGTAGTGCCAACCTGGTAACACTCTTGTAGGTGTGGTCTGTCGTAAAGCGGATTAGTAACAAAACCCCTGGCAGTATTTCACCATTAACTTTTGCCTAAATACTTTTAATATCTTTTAAGTGTGTATTATCCTTCGACACGAGCTATGCTTTGATTCACACCTTCTAACACTCGTCTCCTATTGGTTAAGGTGATTTTCTTAATCTTACTAAAACTGTGATATGTGTAGTACATTATGTTGATATTAATTTATATATTTCGCACTGACTTTCCATTCCATGAGTCTTGGATTGTGGTTGAGAGGGTATATCTCTACGGAAAAATTGGCTGACGGAGAATAAAATCGATATCATTTAACTGGTACTGAAGTTATGTGAGTAGGTGATGTGAAGGATATAAATGTACTATACTCGGTTTGCTCTTGTCTGAGCCATCTTCCTTTTTCACTTTTATCAGCCTAATGCTTATTATGCTTGAGTTGCTTCAGTGAGTAGCGAGTAGGGTTTAGTTTTCATAGTCACCTTCATATTCCCTAGAGTACCATTAATATCACCAATCAAAACTCTCTCATTTCTTTCAGACTTTTCCATTCCATGCACGCTTCCACATTTGTCCAGAACTCTTCTCTCACTCTGCTCCCACGATCTTGTGCTGGCGCATACACACACACACACACAATCGTCCACATTTGTAGTCCAGCTTTCAGTCTTACCCACACAATCCTTGAGCCAACTGATCCATACTCTCTTATATTCTCATTCCATCTGTTACTCACAGCAATACACACTCCTTCTTTTGCCCTCTCATTCTCACCTACTCCTGCACATATACCCTATCCATACTCCCATCCTCTCACTCTCTCTCCTCTACATTTAGTAGCACCTGGACAATCTCTCTCTCTTTCAGCTCATCATTTGCGCCCCTTACATTCCACGTCGCCATCCGTATCATGTCCTTTGTTCGGTCCTTAGTCGACATCTTTTGGTCAGTCCTGGTCCGAGGCTTCTTGTTCGTATTTTTAGTTAGCTGTTTTCCGGGGAGTTTTTGATGACTCTAAATATACTTGTAGTAGTCACAGTGATTTTCATGCTAAAACAGTTGTGGTCTAGTGGCTTCATGCTCCAGTGGAGAGGTCAGGTGGTGTCTCCATGGTGGCTGGGATTTATGTGGTCATGGCTGGTCATCTGGTCTCTCAGTTCTGCCCAACAATAATCATTTATCGAAGAAAGTGTAATGGGAATGGCAGTACATTTACCGCTATATAGATTCAGTTGAAATAATTACTAGTTACTTAATCACAGAAATCTATCTGTAGGCAAATCCCATAATTACAGACGGGACAGCCACAACTCAGTCGTCTACAGGTGTGATGTAATGGCAAGAATTTAGTATCTGAAGCATCATCGTAGGATTTAGGTGAAACAGATTTCTCTTCAAGTACACTGGTAAGTAAAGTATATTAATTTGACGTGTGACAATAAACCAATACACAATATGATGCTGTTGTGGTTACTGTCCGATACTTATGACCTTTGTAGTACATATTTAGGTGAGAGAGTGGAGGTTGCGCAAAATTTCTCTCTGTATCAGGAGGTAGCCTGTCCTAATGATGCTAACTGCCATTAAATGCCAAAAGACTTTTAATGATGGACAGCACGAATCTGACCATTCCTCCAACAGCTGGCAGTGAAGATTATATCAAATCGTCACTGCTGCTAGCGTTGAAAATCCTATAGAAAATGTAACTCAACCCGACCATTGTTTTAGTTAGAGCTTAAAAATCATGATGGTGTTGCTGCCAAATATCACCAGCAAGTTAAGTCCCGGTTTTACTTGTCCACCATACAGAAGCAAACTCCACATCAGCGGAAGACAGGAGATCCCACAACTGTCTTCTGTAAAATCCAGGATGCTTTCATTCTGGGCTAATGCAATATGTCAAGAGATAAAAATGATTAAAGGGATGCTAAGACCATGCCATTTTTTAATTATTTTAAGCTGCAAATTGCTCCCAAAGTCTGGCACTTTTAAAACGACATATGATATTCAAAACAATAATCTAGTGTTCCTACCATGTATTGAAGTGAATATAACATTAGAACGTTGTAGTACACGCTTTGACCTTCCTTGTGACGAAAAATATTTGCACTGTCATTATTAGTATCAGAGTTACAACTATCAGGATGTCGCAAAACTCTGAGTGCAATTTGCGGCAATCGTTATTTATGGTCGGCTACCTCTCAGTCTAGCTTTTATTTTGCCATTGTTTGACTATTCTTTTACTCTATATTTCAGTCTACCTCTATCAAACTTGGCAATTTTGATTATCGGAGAAACACTATTACTAGAACTCAGTATTGGAGTGTCGCTTTTATCGTGAAATTTTTATTACTAAGTTTTACATTACCCATTTTAACAAACATCATTTCCCCAGTGTTATATTGCACTATTAGTGCACTCAAACTATTCCTTGAGTAGTAATGTTGTTCTGTCTATGATTGAAGTATAGTACTTGTTTTTTTTTTTTTTTTTTTTTTTTTTTTAATGAATCTCTTTCTCAATTTTCCCATGTTAATTTTTGTGTATATTATCTACACAATTAACTGACTGTTTGTGATGTCCATAAACAATATTGTAGTGTAGGATATAAAGTTACTTAAGCTGACACGAATGTTCATTAAATATTCCTTATTATGCCATGAAAAAAACTCGTTGCTCCGGGAATGAAATTAGAGCCACTGTGCTCAATTAATTAGGCCCGAATAATTAGCTAATTATTAACACAAAATGGGTCCCGCTAATGCAGCATTTTGTGGCACACTGACAGAGTACCAGTACATGATAACGTTTCATTCATTAAGCACAATGGCGTATTTTCTGTTTTATTCTTGATAATACTAGACGAGTTTTATCAATTTACGGGAAGTCTTGTAGCAAAGGGGTAAATGGAAGGCATATCTGACCTACTGATTACATAATGTACTTCTAAGATAACAAAATCATTGTACAGTAGCAAAAAAATGGAGAAAAATATGAAATATACCTTAAAAATTACTGACTTTGTGGTTATACATATGGTTGACGAACTGCCTTATACAATAGAGACCTGCCATACTACTAAACTGTACATGAATACCTCGCCTGTACTCCAAGACAGAGATATGTAAAGCCTTATTATCCGTATATATTATGAGACAGATATTCGAATTTTAATCTTGCTTACAAATAATCTTAGTGTTTAATGCCACACAGCCAATTAAACACAGATAGATGCAGTTCCCAGTGACTTGAACAGTTTATTAAAACAGACACTGGTTTGTGGATCTGAGACACCTACACAAAAAGTAAGCCAGCTTACTATTCTTCTATATCGCCTTCCAATCACAGAAACAAACTAACCTGTCCGGGAACTCCTGCTGGCAATGTGTCTGAGAGAGAGAGAGAGGGGGGGGGGGCACGTGTGATTCTGAAGTACGGTACTGAAGAAAAGTTAAAAAATACAGTCATATAGACGTGATGAACTGCCGCGCCATCCTAGCTCCCTGACCCACAGTTTCCTGCATGTTGCCATGCTTCACAACTGAGGAACGGAGTCAGGGATTCTGCAGGTGACCTTGATCGGTGGAAAGGCCTTAGGAACATACATTTGACGCTGCTCTGTGCCCTTTGCCTTTTTTTTTTTTTTTAAGATAAACAGAGGAAGGAAAAACAAATCAAACTAGAAGGGCACTCCGTGGAGCGCATCTCTCCGACAAGGGCAACGTAATTTTCAAACCGCTCTTCATTTAAATTAGTTTTTCTCATCACTGATTAGGGATTCCCAAAAAGTGTTTTCCGGATCCAGAATCTGTAATACGATCCGGATCGGTCCCAAAAGTTAATAGATCGCTCACTGGGACATGGGCTATCTACTCACCAAATGTGGTCATAATCTCTCTTTTAGTTTTTGAGTAATCCCGCTAACAGACAAACAAACTAACAAACAAACAAAGGTGAAAACATAATCTCCTTGTCAGAGAGAAAAAATCCATACTCCAGATTACAGGTGTCCACCCTTCAGAAAAAGTCTGTAACAGTGGACTGATCGCTCTTAAAATGGACTTACTTCTTTACCCGAGTCCTAACACATCTACTAATATGTTTCAAAACAGATCTAAAGTATTTACGCTGACCCTACTGTGCGACCTTGACCTTTGACCTATTGTTTTGAAAAAGAGTAATAATAATCCACATGGAGAGACAGACTAACAAATGAGAAAATGAAGGAGCGTTGTGGTGTGGAAGTGGATGCGATAGGAAGCGTTAGGAAAAACACTGGAGGTGGTTTGGCCATATGGAGAGGATGGAGAGCAAGAAACTGACGAGGAGAGTGTATATGAGTGAGTGACAGGCCATGGATGAAATGGAGGAATGGAGTGGTATATGAGAGAGGGAGGTGTGAGCTGGGAGCAGGGCAATGAAATGGCGGGGGACAAGACGACATGGGAGGCGATTTGTTTGTGGCCACCTCTTACGGGATTAAGGCGTCTGGCAATAGATAGAGATAGATAGACTAACCCCAAACCTTTCACCCAGATTTAATCCAGATAGAATCCTTGACACTGCCCTGTGACTTTTAGATTCAAATGATTCTCAAACTCCAATCACTTCCATCCTTTCCTGTCCATCAACACTTCCACCAAGCTTGGTCAAAATCGGAACAAAACTGAGATGGCTCCCTTTGACCAATGACCTGTGACCTCGACCAAAAATTTCACGTGTTCCTTGACTAATCCTGAGTCTATCTATTGCCAGACGCCTTAATGCCGTAAGGGGTGGCCACAAACAAATCGCCTCCATGTCGCCTTGTACCCCGCAGCTCACACACCCTCATATACCTCTCCACTCCATCCCTCCATCTCATCCTAAGCCACTGTTACAAATTTAATGTGATTCCACGCAGTAGTTTTTTGTATAATCCTTGTTACAAATTTGGTGTGATTACGTGCGGTAGTTTTTTTTTTTTTTTTTTGCATAATCTAGCTAACTCAGAGCAAAACCACACCTTTCCCCCCCCCTTCGCGCGCGGGTGTAAAAAGAAAATGATGTTGCTGTTCGTGTTTACTTTGGGAGGAAAAATGGTTGTCCTGGAAGCGGTGGTGTCTGGAGGAGAAATAAGCGGGGAAGGAAAATACTGAGGTAAACATTTTCTCTCCCACCCGACGATTCCTCTCTCTCTCTCTCTCTCTCTCTCTCTCTCTCCTCTAAAAACTTACTCCACCTTGGGTCTGATTTTCGATATTAGTCCACCGTCTCATAACTGTAAAGAGAAGGAAAGAAAACCGCTGTAACTAATAATCTTCTCTGTTGATAGAAAGGACAGATAAGATTTTGTAATATTAGAACTGTTCTTTCTGTACTGCCTTAGCAATACTAGTACTACATAAATGTGAAGTTCTTTTCGATTTGCGAGCTTCGAAGTTGAATATAAACCAGGGATGCGAACTTCCACGTTTCTTCCAACCCTTCTGACAGACTGAGGACCACTTAGCTGCAATAGAATCTCAGGGTGAATTAGGAAGCGACTGTGGTATATCCTGGTCAACGCCAAATACTTTTATTTTCCTTCGGCTTCATCAAACGCAACTGTGATTAATATGGCATGATTAATTACAGCAACGCCATCAGTAGCCACAAACAAAAGAAAGTCAAGAAAGGGGGTAGCCTCACACACACACACACACACACACACACACACACACACACACACACACACACAGACGCACGCGTGCGCGCAGAGAGAGAGAGAGAGAGAGAGAGAGAATGACTTCCTTTAATCTCTCACCTCCTTCCCTTACCAGTCTCTCTCTCTCTCTCTCTCTCTCTCTCTCTCTCTCTCTCTCTCTCTCTCTCTCTCTCTCTCGGAAAATTCGCGTGGGACAGAAAGCGTTTATCTTGGCAGTATCCTTCTTTTTTTTCTCTCTCTCCCAGACGCCGTCCTGTTTCCAGTGTGGCCATTTTTTCCTCCCAGGGCAAATACGGACGATATCCCGAGTTTTCCCATTATCTTTTTCTTTTCTTTGCCACATCTAGAGAGTTTGAACTCTTATATCGTCAGCGATTTGAAAGTTTTTTATATTTACTCAAACTCGGCAAAAAATTCCTGTTTCTCCATTCTAGCGCTCAGTTGTTACAAGTAATGAAATTACGTTAGTCACGAAGAAGTGCTAAGGAAAGAATGAACAGCCGTATAGTTATGTTTTTTCCTGCACTCACCTGCGTGAAATAAGCTGCAAAAGGAAAATCTGTGTCAGGTTAAAGTGAAAAGGGTGTAACAGTGGCGCGATTTGTCAGTCTGGCCCTTAAGACTTATTTTTATTGTCCAAGCTCGAGTCTGGGATTCAAGGTTTGTCTAGGGCTGCATACAGGAGTTTCTGTCCGTTAACACATCTCTTGCTGTGTAGAGCCGAAAAATTACAGCCGCCGACCAAAACGTAAACAAAGTGATCGCCGTAAAGGATCATCTGAAGGACAGATCACGGCCCACATTTTGGCGGGAGTGGATGTATATGTATTCAACATTAGTTTCCTGCACCCTGGTTTTATGTTCATAGTGCTGATTTGAAGATAATCACTCAGTTGTTCCTGTTGGCCATTTTCATTCTTTCCAAGCGCGAACCACCTACATCAGCTCTGCTCTCGACCTCGCTTCGGAGTTAGGAAGATGACTTTGGTTTCATAGAATATGTTTCGGTCGGATTCGTATCACTTCGGCCGACCAAAACGACGAAGCTTGGTTTCACCGAAAATCCGCTCGGTATAAAAAATGTGCCTCAAGGATTTTTGCATGCTGGGTGCTTCACTCTAGCCAAGTTTCATATGGAGCTTCACATCAACTCCTCCTGGATTGTCGTTCACAAGTTGTTTCACTCTTGCGATGCCCCATATGATGATTCACTCAAGCGACGCTCCGTGTGGTGATTCACTCGAGCGACGCCCCATGTAGTGATTCACTTCAGTTCGTTCTTCTGTACTTCTTCTAACCCGAATGCTTCACTTGTTCATGTATCCTAGAACTCATGTAGAAGATGAAGGCATATTTGTCAAAGCCTCTTTCTGCAGTGTCATTATCGAACGGCTGGAAGTGATGCCTGTATAAGAAGGCTTTATTTTGTTATTTCTTCTTTGGCAAACTGTGCAATTTGTTTAGCTGATTTTAGATATACCTCTCTCTCTCTCTCTCTCTCTCTCTCTCTCTCTCTCAGCCTTCACTGACAAACTTTAAAATTTGTTCAAACGATTCTCTCTCTCTCTCTCTCTCTCTCTCTCTCTCCCAGTTTTTGTTACTGTTTTGCCTCAGTCTGTCTGGCCGAACTGACCCATCGACCACAAGCATGTAGTCGCCATCCTGTGGCAAACATCGCCTAGCGGGGTTCATAACAGGGTGTTTCGATGTGATGAGGTGCTGGGAAAATGGAAGCATAACTCCCAAGAGGATAAGCTACGTACACGAGATAAGTATGAGTAGCAGTGTCAGCCTGGGCTTTGACTATTTGGTAAATGTGGTTGAGTTCCCCGCCTAGGAGTGATGTAAAGAAATACACTTATAAATAATCTTTACATTACATCACTAATCTCTGTTTAGAATTAATCACCCTTTACTTAATACAAGGGTAATTCGGTGAGAGACTGGTGAAGGCTTGAGAGCAGTACCGTCTTGAGCAACGGCACTGGCAGCCACACACCAAACAAGCCCTACACAGTCACTGGCGCACCCTTAAATCATTACACACCCACCCACCCACATCCATTCACACACACACACACACACACACACACACACACACACACACACACACACACACACACACACACACACACACCGCTCGCTGGCGCAGTGGTAACGATCTCGCTAGCCATCTGGTAGACGGGAGTTCGCGCCTCGCTCAGGTTGCGAAAAGTTTCACTGACGAAGTGGGTGGTTACTGTCCCCCTTGAGCAAGGGGACGGATATGTGGGTGTGTGAAGGTCAGAGCCTTGCCCTTAGATCGGACTATATGAGCTCTCAGTTCCCTTCCGGGAGGGTAAAATGCTGACGATCACGACCATCAAGTGATCCTGACCGACTCGGTGAATTAAACGCACACACACACACACTCACACACACACACACACACACACACACATCCATCCATCCACCCACCCACCCTACATACACATCACACGAACTCCATACAACTCCTGACACACCCTAATGCTCTCATACACCCACACCCAGACCCACACCCACATATTACGCTAACTCAGCATAGCCCTTAAGACACCCATATTCCTTCACACGCCCACATCCATACCCACGCCCACAACCACTCCACACACCATACAATCCCCATACAACCCTTGTTACACAATATGCTCTCACATACCCACATCCACGCCCGCACTCAGCTCTTCACCTGACCCCGCCACCACCCACCTCGACACATCAATCGGCTCAGTGAAACAAGCAGATGGCAAGTATAGTCTAACAGGGAATTATCACACATAAACTACTAGGCCATGTCCAGAGCCGCCATGTCGTATTTCCGGCATACCCCTGTATTAATTCCCTCACTCTCGTCCGCCATTTCGTCCAAATTACACGACAGGAGTTCTGTTATATAAAAATTGTCCACCATCATTATTTTGGACATAAAAAGCTGGAATATTCTTGAGTTTTCAGGCTGCTGTGTCGCTGATAATTCTATCTATATATCTATCTATCTATATACCTAGGCTGCTTCCCCCAGGGAAAGGGAGGTAGCGAGACAGGACGACACACTCCCCATTTACTCATCCATTCAAACACATTCATTCGCATCTTTGCCCCAAAGGGGAGAACGGACAGATCCTCACCGCACCACACCGCACAAGGGTCAACTGTGCAATGCAATCAGTGACATCCGCAGCAGGGCCCGACAGCAGAGCTGGTTTACCCCTGCCACATCATAACAGACTCATCCTCTTACCCGCACCTGACCTGAAATAGCTGATCAGACCAAATGCGGGAGAATATCCCCTCAGGGCTGCGTCATCACTTATTCATTCACAATTTCTCTCCATTTATTTCTGTCAAGCACAGCCACTCTTCCTTGCTCAACAGACATCCCTCTCGCATCCAGCGCTCTCTTCACACTGGATAATAATATTCAACCCTGCAAAAGAGGAGAAAAAAAGAGGAGAAAAACAGGGACATACAGATATTAATGTTACAAATTATCGTCCGGGCTTATTATTATTATTCCTTGAGAATGAGGGGAAATAATAACCAAGTGTTGGAATAAGGGAACACGAAAGATCCACAGACAGTGCTCACAGAATGCCTTCATAGGGCATAAAGGCAGAATTCAGGAGAGGAATTAGGTAGACACACACCAGGAGAGTACACATATTAAGTATAATAGAAGAAGAAAAACTAAACACTATATAGTATATTGGTAAAACAGAAAAAAATGTGATGAATAATTTAGACACTGTAAACAATATAAAACAGTAAGTTCTGAGAACACAAAGAAGTGCAGGTTGTACTATACGTGTACTGGAGGTGAGGAACGTGGGTTGGGGTGAAGGAATGAGGTTTGGAGATCATGAAACGTGCTTTCAAATTAAAGAACGTTTTTGGATACCTGTGAGAGGTGACAGTCAGTTGCTGAGTGAAGTCGTTTGTTGTCTAAAAGCATGTGAGATCGATCCCAGAGCGAGGCAAACTGCAACTTAATTTTTTGAATTTCGTTAAAACAGACTTTACTGAACTTATAGGAGTCTCACCGAGATATCATATAAACACTCTTGCTAATACTAACACATTATTCCTGAACAATGATGGGAGAAAACTAGGTGGAATGATGGACATGTCTTTGGAAAGAATAGGGAATAGCGAAATCGTACGCTGCAGTATGAAAAACGTATAATGAGCTTAATGAACAAACGTCTCGGATATGAAAGCATTATCACAACAGACGTCCATCATAACTGCCAATACATTGACATTAATTAGAGCTTCATCATACCCACACCATTAATATTATCACAGACTTACCAGGAAAAATGTCACCTCAACCCTTACATCACAATCACCATGTCCCCCCGTGCCATCACTATCGCTCTGCCACAATCATCACCACAGTCTTTCCTTCACAAGTGCCATCACCATCACTGCCACAATCATCACCGTAGTCCTTCCCTCACAAGTGTCATCACCATCACTCTGCCACAGTCAACACCACAATCCTACCACCACAACTGCCAGGCTGTTAATCCCTCTACAGTTATCACAACCATCCTTTCGACACACTTAACACTTTCCTTCCACCATCCTTCCAGTGAGCAACGCGTAAAAAGGCCAACTACTGTTATTGAACGAATCGGTACTCATAAAAACCGAGACCATTGTCCCACGACTACCAGTATGTGTATGTGTGTGTGTGTGTGTGTGTGTGTGTGTGTGTGTGTGTGTAGTGCCAACCTGGTAAGACACTGGTAGCTGTGGTCTGTCGTAAACCGGATTAGTAACAAAACCCCTGGCAGTATTTCACCATTAACTTTTGCCTAAATATTTTTAATATCTTATAAGTGTGCATTATCCATCGACACGAGCCATGCTTTGATTCACACCTTCTAACACTCGCCTTCTATTGGCTAAGGTGATTTTCTTAATCTTAATAAAATTGTGATCTGTGTAGTACATTATGTTGATACTAATTTATATATTTCCCCCCTGGGGGTAGGGGGGTTTTGTTCAAGAATACTCCCCCAGTATCCCTGCTTGTCGTAAAAGACGACTAAAAGGGTTGGCGGAGGGTTAGTGCCTCCTCGGAAAATAACTATCTAAAAAGACAAACAATAAGCCTCGGACAAGGACTGACCAAAAGATGACGACCAAGGACCGGACAAAGGACATGGTAATCGGAACGTCGGAATGTAAGGGGAGCGAATGATGAGGTGAAAGAGAGAGAGATTGTCCAGGTGCTTGAGGGTGCAAGAAAGTTGATGTATGCGGAATAACTGAAACGAAATGGAGAGGTGAGAGTGTGAGAGAATGGGATATGGATGGGGTATATGTGGAAGAGTAGGTGAGAATCAGAGGGCAAAAGAAGGAGTATGTATAGTTGTGAGTAAAAGATGGAAGAAGAACATAAGAGAGTATGGATCAGTTGGGTCGAGGATTGTGTGGGTAAGATTGAAAGTTGGAATACAAATGTGGGCGATTGTGTGTGTGTATGCGCCAACGCAAGATCGTGCAAGCAGAGTGAGAGAAGAGTTCTGGACAAATGTGGAAGTGTGCATGGAAAAGTTTGGAAGAAGTGAGAGAGTGTTTTTGATCGGTGATATGAACGGTAAAGTAGGGAATATGAAGGTGGATGGAATAGTTGGTGAGTGGGGTGTGCCTGCTGAGATAGATGAGAATGGCAGTGCGTTAATGGACATTTGTGCTGGGAGGGGGTTGGTGATAGCCAATACCCTCTTCGGGCACAAAATGATCCACAGGTATACATGGTGAGTGATGAGAAGGGTGGGTGGTGAACTGAATGAAAGGAAGGCAATGATTGATTATGTATGTGTGGATGAAAGGATGCGAAGATGTGTAATGGATGCAATAGCTTATAGAGGTTGGGGGAGTGGACTTTCTGACCACTACTTGGTGGTGGCCAGAATCAAGATCCAATTAGGATGGAGAAATAGAAGACGGGAAGGACGGGAATAAGGAGTATTTGTAAGGAGAGTGGAAAGGTTACAAGAGGATGAGAAAAAGGCAGAGTATAAGAGAGAAGTGGAGGAACGATTGGGCAAATATGAATTGGAGCAGATGGGGGACGTGGAAGCTGTGTGCAGGATATTTACAGAAGAAATATGTGCAGCATGTGATGCGGTGTGTGGGATGAAGAGAAGACGGAGGGGTGTGCAAGGAACAGTGTGGTGGAATGAAGAGGTGAGACAGGCTGTGGCACAAAAGAAGAAAGCATACAATGAATGGATGGGAAATAAGAGCGTGGAAGAAGTTGAGAGGCGGAAGAGAGAGTTATATGTAGAAAGAAAGAGAGAGATGAAAAGATTAGTAAGAGAGAGTAAGAAGAGAGGCGGATGAGGAATTTGGAAGGAACTTGAGTGTAAAGTGGAGGGGGACTGTAAGAAAATGTTCTGGAAAGAGGTGAAAAAGAGTGGGAAGACAGAGGTGGAAGTGAAGTTAGCAGAGGAGTGAAGAGATAAAAATGGTAGAATTACTAGTAAAGGGGAAGGGGAGAAAAAGTGAGCAGGTGGAGAGAGAGAACACTTTAAGGAATTGTTGAACATAGAGGATGGAAGTAATGCGAGTATACGTGGCTGGGGAATGGCTGGGAGAAGGAGGGATGTGAGAAGACAAGAAAAATCAGTAGGATAGAAGTTGTGGAAGCAATGAAAGAAAGTTAAACTTGGGAAAGCCCCAGGAATTGAGGAGAGAGAGGAGAGGAGGAGAGTGAGTGTTGGTGAAATGCTGAAGTATGGGGGAGAGATAGTAGTAGAATGGATGTGGATAATGTACAGATTGGCCTGGGAGGAAGGTAGAGTTCCGGAGGATTGAAGTCAGGGTATAATTATTCCCTTGTACAAAGGAAAAGGGGAAAAAGAAGTGTGTGGTAATCATAGGGGCATCTGTCTTCTTAGTATAGTAGAGAAAAGTGTATGGCAGGATAGTTATTGACAGAGTTAGAGATACTTAACAGAGGAATTAGTTGGAGAAGAACAGAGAGGCTTTAGGAAGGGGAAGAGGGTGTGTAGATCAGATATTCATTCTTAGATCTTTAGTGGAAAAGTTTCTAGAGTGAAGGGAAAGAAGTTGTATAAGCAGCTTTCATGGATTTGGAGAAAAGCATATAACAGAGTGGATAGGACAAGGGATTGGGTGGAAAGCATTAAGAATATATGCGTGGAGTAGATGGGGAAGTTGCTGCAGATGCTGTGAACAGTATGTATGATGGTGCTCAGGCTGCAGTGTGTGGGATGGTGAACTGAGTGAATTTTTCTCTTTGAAGGTTGGGTTGAAACAGGGATGTGTCATGTCTCCATGGTTGTTCAATCTGTACATTGATGGGGTAATAAAAGAGGTACAAGGTAGGTGTAGTGGATGTTGGAGTGGCCCTGGTGAGAGAGGTGTGAGATAGAGTTTGGAAACTCCCCCTCGTACTGTTGTTTGCAGATGATACAGTGTTGTCGAGAGAAGAGGAAGGAGAGCTGCAAGGCTTGGTGGATGAGTTTAGGAGGGGAGTGTGTAAGAAACGGAATCTAAAGGCGAATGTTGGGAAGAGTATAGTGATAGTCTTTGAGAGAGGTGAAGTCAGTGAATGTACAGCGAGGTTGGATGGTGAGTGAATTGGAAAATGTGAGTACGTTTAAGTACTTTGGGTAGTGTGATGAGTAAGGATGGAGAGGTTTGGAGGCTGCAAGTGCTTGAAAGGGTAGCAGCAAGGAAGAAAGGTTGCTGGTTCCTTGAAAGCTTGGTGATAAGAAGCAGGGAAGTTGAGCATGAAGTGAAAAAGTTACTACATGGACAGCATTGTGATACCAGTTCTAATGTATGGAAGTGAAGCTTGGACGTTGCTGGAAGGACACAAGTCAAGAGTGAGGAGCAGTGGGAAATGAGTTATTTAAGAGGAGCCTATGGAGTCACATGGAGAGACAGGCTATTTGATAAATGAGGATATAAAGGTACGTTGTGGTGTGGATGTGGATGTGATATAGGGAAGCGTTAGGAGGAGTACATTGAGGTGGTTCTTGGCCATGTGGAGAGGATGGACTGTGAAAGACTGACGAAGAGAGTGTATGTGAGTGAGGTGGGAGGGGGAAGAGGGAGGGGGAAGCCGAGGATGATGAGATGGAGGGGATGGGGTGGAGAGGTATATGAGAGAGAGGGGGGTGTGGGGTGGGGGCGGGGCAGTGCAATGGAGGAGGGGACAGTGGGCGACGTGGAGGCGATTTGTTTGTGGCCACCCCGAACTTGGGATTGAGGTAAGTGTCTGATAATAGATAGATAGATAGACTTTCCATTCCATGAGTCTTGGCTTGTGGTTGAGAGGGAATTTATATGTCTATGGAAAAGTTGGCTGACATGAGAGTAAAATCGATATCATTTAACTGGTATATACTGAAGTTATGTGAGTGGGTGATGTGAAAGGAAATTGATGTACTATACTCGGTTTGCTCTTGTCTGAGCCATCTTCGTTTACACTTTTATCAGCCTAATGCTTATTATGCTTGAGGTTGGTTCAGTGAGTAGTGAGTAGGGTTTTAGTTTTCGTAGTCACCGTCATATTATTCCTAGAGTACCATTCATATCACCGATCAAAAACACTCACTCTCATTCCTTTCTTATATTTTCCATGCACGCTTCCACATTTGTCCAGAAACTCTTCTCCTCACTCTGCTTTCTGCACGATCTTGCATTGGCACATACACGCACACAATCGCCCACATTTGTAGTCCAACTTTCAGTCTTACCCATACAATCCTTGAGCCAACTGATTCACATACTTTCTTAGTATTCTCCTTCCATCTGTTACTCACAATAATACACACTCCTTCTTTTGCCCTTCCTCATTCTCAGCTACTCCTGCACATATACCCCATCCATACTCCCATTCTCTCACTACCTCTCTCCCCCATTTAGTATCGGTCAATCCACATACATCAGCTTTCGCACCCTCCAAGCACCTGGACAATCTTTTCTCTCTTTTCAGCTCTTCATTTGCATCCCTTACATTCAGTGTCACCATCTGTATCACATCCTTTGTTCGGTCCTTAGTCGTCATTTTTGGTCAGTCACTGGTCCGAGGCTTCTTGTTCGTATTTTTAGTGTTGAAGTTGTTTTCCGGGAAGTCTTTGATGACTCTTGAATATACTCTGTGTAGTAGTCACAGTGATTTTCATGCTAAAACAGTTGTGGCTCTAGTGGCTTCATGCACTGGTGAAGAGAAGGTCAGGTGGTGTCTCCTATGGTGGCTGGGATTTATGTGGTCATGGCATGGTCATCTGGTCTCTCAGTTCTGCCCGACAGTAATTATTTATCGAAGAAAGTGTATTGGGAATGGCAGTACATTTACCGTTATTTAAATTCAGTTGAAATAATTACTAGTTACTTAATGTTATACATCTATCTGGTAGGCAAATCCCATAATTACAGACGGGATGTAGCCACAACTCTCAGTTGTCTACAGGTAAGTATGATATAATGGCAAAATTTAGTATCTGAAGTGTCATCGTTGGATTTAGGTGAAACAGATTTCTCTTCAAGTACACTGGTAAAGTAAAGTACATTACATTTGACGTGTGACAATAAACCAATACACAATATGAAGCTGTTGTGGTTACATTGTCCGATACTTTACGACCTTTGTAGTACATATTTAGGTGAGAGAGTGGAGGTTGCGCAAAATTTCTCTCTGTATCAGGAGGTAGCCTCGTCCCTAATGATGCTAACTGCCATTAAATGCCAAAAGACTTTTAATGATGGACAGCACGAATCTGACCATTCCTCCAACAGCTGGCAGTGAAGATTATATCAAATCGTCACTGCTGCTAGCGTTGAAAATCCTATAGAAAATGTAACTCCAACCCGACCATTGTTTTAGTTAGAGACTTAAAAATCAGTGATGGTGTTGCTGCCAAATATCACCAGCCAAGTTAAGTCCCGGTTTTAACTTGTCCACCATACAGAAGCAAACCTCCACATCAGCGGAAGACAGGAGATCCCACAACTGTCTTCTGTAAAATCCGGGATGCTTTCATTCTGGGCTAATGCAATATGTCAAGATATAAAAATGATTAAAGGGATGCTAAGACCATTGCCATTTTTTTATTATTTTAAGCTGCAAAATTGCTCCCAAAGTCTGGCACGACATATGGTATTCAAAAAAATAATCTAGTGTTCCTACCATGTATTGAAGTGTGAATATAACATTAGAACGTTGTAGTACACGCTTTGACCTTCTTGTGACGAATAATATTGCACTGTCATTATTAGTATCAGAGTTACAATCTATCAGTGTGTCGCGAAACTCTGAGCTCGATTTGCGGCAATCTTAATTTATGGTGGCTAACACCATCAGGATAGGCCACCTCTCAGTCTAGCTTTTATTCAGCCATAGTTTGCGTATTCTTTCACTCTATATTTCCAGTCTACCTCTATCAGGATTCTTGGCAATTTTGATTATCGGAGAAACACTATTACCAGCACTCACTATCGGAGCGTCGCTTTAATCGTGATTTTTTTTTTTCTTTTATCTAAATTTTACATTTACCGGCATTTTTACAAACATCATTCCGCTGAAGTGCTATATTGTAATATTAGTCCACTCAAACTATTCCATCAGTAGTAATGTTGATGATCATCTACCTGAATGAAATACTTGGTTTTTAGATAAATGTTTTTCTCTACTTTCCTTAATTTTTGTATATATTATCTAAACATTTTCAACTGTTTGTGATGTCCATAAACATAAGCCACGGCGGTGTAGGATATACAGTTATGTAATCTGGACCCCAATGTTCATTATTCCTTATTATGCCATGAAAAAAAAAAAATCGTTGCTCCGGGAATGGAATTAGAGCCTCTGTGCTCATTAGCTAATGTCGCTTAACACAAAACGGGTTCCGCTAATGCAGCAATTTGTGGAACACGGACATAGTACCGGTATATGATTCACGTTTCACTCTATTAAGCACAATGGCGTTCTTTCTGTTTTATTCTTGATAATACTAGATGATTTTTATCATTTTACGGGAAGAAGACTTGTAGCAAAGGGGTAAATGGAAGGCATATCAGACCTATTGATTTCGTGAAGTACTTCTAAGATTATAAAATCGTTAGACAGTAGCAAAAAATGGAGAAAAGTAAGTTATCGGAGTGAAAGGATTGAGATGATGTTTTGTGTATGGGATTATGGGGGTGATTGTGTGTGTGTGTGTGTGTGTGTGTGTGTGTGTGTGTGTGTGTGTGTGTGTGTGTGTGTGTGTGTGTGTGTGTGTGTGTGTGTGTGAGAGAGAGAGAGAGAGAGAGAGAGAGAGAGAGAGAGAGAGAGAGAGACAATTAGCGCTGTCACTGGCAACGGACGTGTTTATGGAATTATTGCACTGATGTGATTGCTTCTGTCCCTAGCACTGAACGCACACATCACTCTGAACTGGACATCAACCAAACTTGGACCCTTACTGTACATATCATCACAAAGAGACCTATTTGGGGCTAAAGGATTACTTGTGACATTAAGGCATCTGGAAGGGGAGGTCATACAACATGGAAGAAATGGAATAAAGCTTTCCAGATATAATTCAAGACTGATAATTTGGCAGCCCTACTACAAAAAAATACAGTATGAGAAAAATGAGTCAGAAAAAATATTCTTAACTATAAATGCAGCTATTCCCCCCCACCCATCTGTGTGTGTGTGTGTGTGTGTGTGTGTGTGTGTGTGTGTGTGTGTGTGACGTCCAATTCACAATAAACTGGTTGGAGCTTGGTGGCCTGGTGGGTTGACTGGTGAACGGATGGATGGGGTCGATTGGTGTATGAGTGAACAGACGGAGAGTGAGTACAAAAGGTGGGGTGGGGTAGGTGTGTAGGGTAGTGCAGGGCGAGAGTGGCGGGGTGGGTAGGGTGGGATTGGTGAGCAGGGTAGATGGGGTGTTGGTGGTGGGGCAGATGGATGAGGAGGGTGGTAGGTGGAGTGGCTTAGTGGGAGGATAGCTGGGATGGGTGTGGGTCTGTGGGTAGTTGGAAAATAGGGTCCATAGTAGGCAGAGGTCCATGTGGGAAAATGGCCTCTAAGAAGGAACACTAATCTCGAATGGGTAAAAACAGGTCAATGACGGAAATAGGATCCATGGAAGAAAATACGGTAGGTCCATGTGGGGAAAAAGGGGACTCCAATGAGGAATTAATCGATCTATGGGAAACATACCTATAAGAGAGATTCATTAGAGCAATATGTCCAGTGGTGGAAGGAAAAATAAGTCCCTGGGGAGATATGATTCATAAAACAACAGATCCATAAGGGAATCCTAAGAGAGTGTAGCTTTGAGATCGACATATGCTGCAAATAATAGCTTAAAGTTAACCTCATTTACAAATACACAAGCTTCCCATTTTTCCGGCACTGTAAGTGGCGATATAGTCATTCACTCGCTTCATTAATTCACATCAATCCACTTGTCACACTCATAACCAATTATCGCCTATGCGTCCATTGAGTTAAGCGTTGGTGCCAAACTGATTAATTATCGATGAAATATGACCTTCCCTAACGCAGTTTCAGACGGAAATGGGATAAACTAACAGCCAAGCTATGGTGAAAATGGGGACCAACTAACTCTTTTCAGGTGGTTTTGTATTTAGCAGAAGACCGTGCAAGAGAAGAGTGAAAGAAGAATCTCTGGGCAAATGTGGAAGCATGCATGGAAAGGTCTGAGAGGGGAGTGAGTGTTTTTGACTGAAGAAATGAACAGAAAAGTAGGGAATCGGAATAGGTGGATGATTCACAGGTGGCATATATATAGCCTAGTGATGGGAAGGGCGGGTTGGTGAGCTGAATGAACGGAAGGCAATGACTGATTAAGTGTGTGTGTGGATGACAGATTGATATGATATGTGCTGGATGCAAGAACATGCTGAGTCTGGGGATGAGGACTCTGGACCACAACTTAGCAGTGGTTAGAGTTAAGGTACAAATGCACTTGATGGAATAGAAGGAGAGAAAGGCTGGGGGAAGCAGTCCATATGAAAGAAAGTAGAAAGGTTGCAATGAGGATGAATGAAGGCAGAGCAGTATAAGAAAGAAGTGAAGGAGCGATTGGTTTTATGATATGAAGCAGGTGGATGAGGAGTGAGGGAAGGCGCATGCGAAAGTGTATTCACAGAAGAAATCTAAGCAGCATGTGAGGTGGTGTGTAGGGCGAAGAGAAGACGAAAGAGGGTGCATGGAACAGAATTTGTGGAATGCAGGAGGCGTGACAAGCTGTGGCGCAAAAATAGAAAGCTTATACAGTGAATCGACGGGAAGCAGAGGCATGGAGGAAGTTGAGAGACGGAATAGAGAGTTAAATGTAGAGAAAAGGAGAGCTGAAAAAATAGTAAGAGAGAATAAGGAAAGAGAGTGAATGAGGAGTTTGGAAGGAATTTGAGTGTGAAATGGAGGGAAATGTGGGAAGACAATCTTCTTGGAAGGAGGTTAAGAAGAGAGCAAGACAGGATGATAAAGAAGGTAGGAGGGGAGTGAAAGATAAAAATGGTAGATTGCTGGTGGAGAAGGGAGAAAAAGTGAGCAGGTGATGAGAAAAGCTTTAACAAACTATGAAACATAAAGAATGATAGTAATGCTGGTACAAGCGACTGGGAAATGGCTGGGGAGAGGGAGAGAGATCGGAAGGTATGAAGAGATCAGTAGGATGGACGTAATGGAAGCAATGAAGAAAGTCAAAATGGGGAAAGTCCCAGGAATTGATGGGAGTGTTTGGTAAAATGCTGAAGCATGGGGGAGAGGTAATAGTAGAATGGATATGAAAGTCGTAAAGATTGGCCTGGGAGGAAGGTAAAGTCCCGGAGGATTGGAAGTCATATATAATTATTCCCCTGTACAAAGGAAAGGGGGAAAAAGAAGTGTGTGGTAAATCATAAGGGTATTAGTCTTTAGTGTTATAGGAAAAATATATGGTACGATACTTATTGACCCAGTTAGGGAAATAACTGAAATTAGATTCGTGAAGAACAGATAGGTTTTGGGAAGGGAAGAGGTTGTGTAGGTCAGATATTTATTCTCATTCTTAGTTGTTTAGTGGAAAAGTTTCTTAGAGAACGGAACGAAGCTGTAGGTCGCCTTCATGGAGTTGGAGACAGCATATGGCAGGGTGGATAGACAAGGACTGTGCAAAAGTATTAAGGATGTATGGAGTAAATGGGATGTTGCTGAATGCTATGAAGAGAATGGATGAGGGTACTAAGGCTGCAGTGCGTGTGGATAGTGAACTGAGTGAATTTTTCTATTTGCCCAGATGTTGAACTGAAACAGGGATGTGTCGTGTCCCCATGGTTGGTCAATCTGTATATGGATGGGGTTATAAAAGAGATACAAGGTAGAGCAGTGTATTTTGGGAGCGACCCTAATGAGAGAGAGGGCAGTGTTGGGAAACTCCCTGTACTCATTGTTTGCAGATGATGCAGTATTGTTAAGTGAAGACCAAGGGGAACTGCAAGACTTGGTGAACGAGTTTGGGAGTGTGTGTAAGAAACGGAATCTAAAGGTGAATGTAGGGAAGAGTAAAGATATGGTCTTTGAGAGAAATGTAGTCACTGAATGTACAGTGAGGCTGGATGAGATAAAGAGAATGGAAAATGTGAGTGCGTTTAAGTACTCTGGATAGTGTGATGAGTAAGGTTTGGACAGTTTAGAGGGTGAATTGCTTGAAAGGGTACAACAGAGATGAAAGGTTGCTGGTTTCTTGAAAGCAGTGATAAAGACCAGGAAGTGAGCATGGAAATAAAGAAACAACTCTAACATATGGAAGTAGAAGCTTGGACCTTGTTGGAAGGACACAAGTCGAAGAGGGAAAAGCAGTGGAAATATGAGTTATTTGAGAGGAGCATGTGTAGGTACATGGAGAGACAGGCTGACAAATGAGGAAGTGAAGGAGCGTTGGAGAAGGCGTTAGGAGAAATCCACTGATGTGGCTTCTGGCCCATGTAGAGAGGATGGAGAGCGAGAGACTAACGAGAGAGAGTGTATGTAGGTGAGGTGGAGGGGGAGAGAGGGAGGGGGAGGCTCGAGGATGAGATGGAGGGATGGATGGAGAGGTATACATTTACCAATATTTGCCCTTGCTCTCCTAACTTCCAGTTCACTTACATATTTCAAAAGGGATTTTTTGAGCATCAGGTTTTGTTTCTTCTGTTTTTGTTTTTGTTTTGCATTCTCTTTCTATTAATTCTATTTTCCTATTTTTCTTTTTATACCCTTTCATATATCTGCCACCATTATTCCATGTTCTTCCTTTCACATTCTCCTTTCGTGCGCTGAATTCCCTTGCCCATTTTCTTCTTCCTTTCACTTTTACCTTTCGTCTTGCCGTTTATGAACCCTTTTCGACTTTCTGCACTTATGGTCTTTCCTCTTCTCTTCATTTTTCCTTTCTGGTCCTTCACTCTTTCCCCATTCTGTTTCTGTAAAGTTATTAGCTTCACGTCTGCCTCCTCTCTTTTCTCTTCTTCTTTTCATAATTCATTCCTGCTTTCTCTCTACAAGCTTTTCTTAACCATTCATGTACTTGATCTTCATTTCTATTCCTCATTAATTTTTATTCTTCCCGTTCTACACGTCATCTCTTCTTTTTTCGTGTGTGTATCCATTTCTCTTCTCTCTTCCTCTCCTTCCCCCCACCCACTCCTCCATTTTGTGCCTGTGCTCCCCTTTCTCACATTCCTCACCTTCCTTCCTCCATCTTCTCTTCCCTCTTCTCCCTTTCTCGTTTCTCCCTCCCCTCGTCTTCTCCCTTTCCCTACTTACACGCCATCCTCCTCGCTCACTCTCCATTCTGCCAACACCTCACTCCTCAGCCCAGGTTGCATACTGAACCCCGTTTTCCTCGGTGATGGGGTGGGTACCTATGGGGAATTGGATGGACTGGTCGAGGCACAGGACCCTGATCTGGCTCTTGAGTTTAGGACACGCAGAGGCCTTATCACAATGGGCAGAGGTCGTGCAAGGAAACAATGATTGAGGGGAAAGGCAAGGAACAAACCGTGATCTTACTTTAAAAAAACAGTTGAGAGTCTGACCCAATGATTTTTGCAAGAGATGGGAGATGAATCCAACCTTGGTTGGATCATGGAAAGAATGAGTTTGTGTCAGTGCTTGTCTGATGTATGTAGACTGGTATTTTAGATTGCTTCTGTCTCTGGTGGAACATAATCTATGCGTGGTGTAAATGAGTGCATCTGTCTGTATCATCAAAGTTGCTTGTGACTTATATGCACTTGTTGCCTGTGTATCTGTCTTCTTGTTGCAGATAGTTTTAATTTAATTGCAAAAACTGTGTGTGTGTGTGTGTGTGTGTGTGTGTGTGTGTGTGTGTGTGTCCCAGATGGTGCTGAAGTAATCTAAGTGTGGCAGAACGATTGTTTTATAAGGAAAAATAATACCTGTGTTCCTTTTCGAAAAGTCCTGCTTAACACGTGGAACAGTAGCACAGGCAGGGGGAGACACAGAGGAGAAGATATTATAGTGGGGAAGAATAGGTACAACTTTGTGGGATTACTGTATCTAGGAAGATGATGCGGATCGAGAATCAATTTGTAAGAAAGACTATAGGGACAAAATAAAAGGTATAATATAGTCCGAAAGTAGAGAGGGATATAGAAAAAATGCAAAGAAGTACAGAAATTGTAGAGGGGGAGACTGCCTCCAAGGGAACAAATTGCTGAGGCTAAAAAAGTAAGATACATTGGAGAGGATATAATACCGGTACATGGAGACTGCTGCATACGGCGAGGATGGACAATCACAGAAAATGCAATGGGAAAGAAAAAGAGGGGGAAAGAACTGGACTGAGAGTACATTTTAGAGGCAAGAAGTAGCATAATATTTTTTTTGCAAGCCAGAAAATGAAAGAAGAAAAGAACAAATTTGGAACGAGGAGGAAAGTGGGGGATCCAAAGAAATGAGTGGAACTTTGAGTATCGACGTATGGCAAGGTGAATGGCCTGGATGCAAAATCGTAGGCCGGAAGGATGATAAGGAGCATATGAAAGGATTTATAATACATGGTCGGAAATGGCGGATGAAATGAATACTAATGTGGGAAAGAATGTGAGAGCAAAAAAGGAGGAATGTAAGTGACGGATGAGTTAAGGTGTCGTGATATGATGACACAAATAACGGAACATGTAAAAAAGATAAATGGTTGGTAGCAAATTAGGATAAACTATTGGTACAACCCACAGCTGGTGACAGTCCAAGATATAGAAGAAGACTGGAACAAGAGCAAATATGAGAGTAAAAAAGATGGTAGTCAGTAAGGCGAAAAAAAGTGAACTGGGGGAGGGAGAAGACTGTACCAGAAGAAAACTTAATGGCGAGACGAAATGATAAGGAGAGCTTGCGGACAGAGACGACAAGGGTTCTGGAGGAAAAGGAACGTGGGCCTGAAAGGAAGGATTTTTTTTTTGTAGGGGGGAGAGGCGGAGCTAGGAGCAACTTTGGAGTGCAAGGAAAAAACTTCGGGGAAAGCTGCTTATTAGGTTTATTACTACGGGAAGACGGTGTTAAGCATCAGGGCGAGTAGGACTGGTCTGGGAAATATTCAGAGCCTGGGAAGATGGCAGATAGCAGAGGAGAGAGAATACTGTAATTAGCTGTAATGCTGTAATACGCGGGAGTGGCGGTGGAGGAAGCCTTGTATGCCGAGGCAAACCTTAAGAGTGAAGGGTGTTAGGAAGTATATGGAGAGATAAATTGAGCTGTTGTAGTTACGTTAATGAGTCAATGCATGGTCAATGTTTAAGAGTTAAATCCTACTTAATAATATGTCAAATCACGTTGGGATTCTCACGCTCAGTAATTATGAGTCGGTAATTACGTGAGCCAAAGTATTGCCATTACTAATTAGCTATCAAATCGGGCTCGGTAAGTTAGGGTCAGAGTATGCTAAAAAATAGGACTCAAATTATGCACGTAATGGGAAGTTAAATCATGCTTAGTAATTAGGAGTTAACCAAGCACAATATCTAGGCGTCAAATAATGGTTAACAGTTTGTAGTGAAATTCTGCTTAGCAACTACAAGTAGTAGTCATATCAGGTCAATAATGAGGAGTGAAGTAATGGTTAATAATTATGAAACAATTAATGATCTGTAATTGGAACATAAAATAATGATTAATAGGTTCACAGCTAGCACTTATCTTTTATTAGTACGGAATACTAAAAAGCATGATTTTGATGTCCGTATTACAGGGACTCTCTCTCTCTCTCTCTCTCTCTCTCTCTCTCTCTCTCTCCACAAGTATTACATATACATCAGCATCTCTTCAGAGAATATATAATTAGCAAAGAAGGAACATTCGTACAGTGCAATACCCGCGCGCCAACCAACTGGACTGAGGGGTAAACATTTGAACTTGACCTTCGACCTGTTGCTCTAGAAATCAATTCCCATAATCCCTTGCCTTACTAAGAAACCTTCAACAAAAAAGTCTGGTGTAAATCAGATAAAGATGTTAAGCTGAAATAATCATGTGAACGTCATCTGCTCACCTTTCCATAAGACCTTGACATTTAACTGACTCTCAAAATCGTAAAAGCTATATTCTTCATATACTCTGACCACTTCATAAACAATGTTTGAAATCAGACAACAACTTTTCACTTTGACCTCGCCTTGTGACCTTAATCTTTGACCTATTTTTCTCATCTGTGTGGATCAACCCATTTGTGGACTTCCAAGTTTTTCATCGAGGTTGGTCCAATATTAAATCAAAATTGTTTAAGTTATTTTCCCTCACACACAGACAATTGGGGCCAAACTTTAGCGTTACCTTGCAACCTTGATCTCTGATCATGTGTTCAAAAACTGACTTACTGCGTTCTTGTAAGCTTAACTATTCTACCAAGTTTGGTCTAACATGACGGTAAGAATGCTTCAATCGATGTTGTTAGTTTAAACTTTGACTTATTTTTATGATCTAGACCTGTTGTCTAAAAAAGAAGTGGTTTATCCATCGACTCTCCTCAACTTTTTACCAAGTGTGGTTGGGATCGGATAAAGGCTTTTCGAGATATTTTGTTCATTCACACACACACACACACACACACACACACACACACACGCACACATCGAGAAAAACATTAATACCCACTCTCACACGGGTATAATTAAAACAGGACAGAGGGTTACACCATCACCCTCATCCTCATCTTAACGCGGTCTCCCATACGTGAAGTGAGAGGTATCTAGAAACAGAGACAGAAGAGTGGGCGCTTCGAAGGACTATTAACAGTGTCCATTACAGTATTTAGTCACCAGCTAAAGAAAGTAAAAAGAAAACATGACAACAATCAGTACAAATCGGCATTTTATTCTACAATCCCTACATGAGTGAGAGTATCGAAACACACGTATAAAAATAAAAGTGTGTGTTTTTCTTTTCACATTCATGTCACTAATATTTTTAAGAAGCAGATTTTTTTCTATAGTTATATGATTTATTTCAGAACCAGAGACCCAGCTGAGTGAATTAGTTTGAAAAGAGTTTGACAAAATTCTCATACTTCTGTTACACTTTTGGAATAAGGGAGAGAGAGAGAGAGAGAGAGAGAGAGAGCGAGAGAGAGGTGTTGTTCTCGCTCAGATCTCATTAAAGCACAAGTAAGTGAAGCTTAATGAGGCTCTTCGTGTGATGAGAAAGTTCTAGGAGAGAGAGAGAGAGAGAGAGAGAGAGAGAGAGAGAGAGAGAGAGAGAGAGAGAGAGAGAGAGAGAGAGAGAGAGAGAGAGAGAGATGGAAGAACCGTGAAACAGTAAGGAGCAGAAGAGAAAGAAAGAGACAGGTTGGAAGGAGAGGAAAACGGGGAGAACGGCAAGAGTAAACCGTAAAAAAAAAAAAAAAAAAAAAAAAAAAAAAAAAGACAATTGGCTGCAGAGAAGAGGAAAGACAGGGACAAAGTAGGTTATAAGAATGTGATTGAGAACGAGTGGAAAGATTATGAAATAGGAGAATTGGGACTAAAGAATTTAATGAAAGAATGGGAAATATCAACAGAGACAGGGCGGGGGGAGGAAGGGATAAAAACTGAGAATAAAGGTATACAGTGTAGTTGATGTGTAGTTTCTTCCTAAGCTTTCAGAGGAAACATGGAAGCTTCTCCACACCCAGTCCTGTGGATATGCATGTCGATTTGACAGAATTAGCAAATAACATTGCTGCGTCATAAAAGAAGCTGGTATCCCTATGTAAAAAGCAACATGATGACAATGGTGACAAAATGTGAAGGGGAGATAGCACAAGACACACTCAGTGAGTAGTAGTAGTAGTAGTAGTAGTATAGTAGTTGTAGTAGTAGTAGTAGTAGTAGTAATAGTAGTAGTAGTAGTAGTAGTAGTAGTAGTAGTAGTAGTAGTAGTAACAGTTTGCGCAGGGAGCCCATTCTACAACATGTACTAAAATACCAAAGCCATATCTGCTCTCCTTCACCTATTCTGTATCCTTTATAAGTTTTGGAGGGGGCTGAACCCCCCAACCATAATGGTGGAAATTTTTATATAATTGAAGACATTATCAAGAAAACAGCCGAACTGACCTGAAAAATTTCGTCGAAATCTATGGACCTGCTTTCCCCTGTTTCTGATCGTTTTTACTTCTTCGGGAGGGGGTTGACCCCCCATAAGAATCACTAGGGGGTCTTCCTGCCCCTTGACTTATAGCATTAGAGGTGATAGGCCAATGTGCAACATGTACTAAGATCTCAAAGCTATATCAGGACTCGTTTCATTATCTCTGAGAATTTTTAAGTTGAAGAGAGGGGCTCCATCCCGGTTCCCGTAATATGTATGGTTGGAAAATTGTGTAAATTGAAGAACTTTAAAAGTAATGGCTTAATTGGTAGAGAGGTGGCCTGCAGTCCTACCGGACCATGGTTCAAATCCCCGCTAGGGCAGGGAACAGTTTAATTATTTGAATTTCATAAAAAGCAGACGTTACTGATCTACCAGACGACGAGCCGACATATCGTAAAAATACCCCCGCTAATACCAATACACCAGTCATGTATGAGACAGCCCTAGCATGTATTCAATATGGACGGTGGGTGTTAGAAGGCCAGCAAGTGTTGACATGTAGAGGTGTATGCAGTATGTAGGAGGACTCCTGGGCCTTGAATGCAGGCTGTGAAGTTTATACTCAGAGTCGGACACATTAAAAAAAAAAAAAGACGAAGTTATGTGGGAAGCTGTTTATTCACAACCTCCACTTACTTTACGGGGAGTTAACACACACACACACACACACACACACACACACATACATACACACACACACACACTATATATATATATATATATATATATATATATATATATATATATATATATTGTTACGGAACAGAAAGAGATAATGAACACTTCTAGTGAGAATACTAAAATCACTACTGTCCCGCAAAGTTCCAGGTTCAAAACAAAAGAGTTAAAATTAAGGGTTAAAGCTTAATGCCCAAACTAACAACTAAACATTCAGGACTCATAAGGATAATATAATGGCAAAAAACAGGTTAAATATATGGTTAACTGCAACAGCCTCTATTAACACGAAATTAGCAAGAGTAAATTTATCTAAGTCAGCCCTGATAAAATGAGAAAACCGGATATCGCTCTGTTAATGCAAGATATATTATTACAGATACAATATATTATTAATAACACTGACACCAAGAACTCCACATGAATCACAAAAACCTCACCAGGCCTACGAATTAACATCTTATGCTATACAGTACAAGAAAAAAAATGTAATAACACTTATACTCAAATTACACAGCAGCTAGATGGTTGGAGACTTCCTGGAGCACTCACATAAATAATAACAACTGTACAGGGGAGGACAGAGATGTGAACAAAAATGAGGAGTAGATCTAAGTGGCAATTAATGCAGAGACTGAGCTCATTATATAGGGGCCGGGAGAGCTTGATACAACTTGTAAGAAGGACGCGCAAATGAAGCTATAGGGGACAAAGAGTTGACACTCCCGTTCTCAACAACAGAAAGAACGACTTACTCCACTACAAGGGGGAGAAGGGGGGGAGTGAGGCAGAACAAAGTTGTCTGGTCACTATGGAAGCCACGAGGCGAATCGTGATCAAACATGCAGCACACTGTACGTTAGAATTATACAAAGGATGATGAAATCATAGGCTATGTAAGAATATATACATATATATACATACATATACATACATATACATACATATACATATATATATATATATATATATATATATATATACACGAGTATATACCTGTGTGTGTGTGTACTTGTAAGTGTGCATGTGAATGAGTGTGTATGAGTATGTGCATGTGTGTGTGTGTGTGTGAGAGAGAGAGAGAGAGAGAGAGAGAGAGAGAGAGAGAGAGAGAGAGAGAGAGAGAGAGAGAGAGAGAGAATGTGGGTGTGAGTGAGTGTAAGTGAGAGTGTGAGTGCGATAGAGGTAAAAAAAAAAAATGCTGACAGGTGCCCTAACAGGGTTTGGCAGGGAGAGGAAGGCTATGATGGTTAAAAGGAAGCAAGGATAAGGCAGAACATGGTAAGACAGATGACCTGGTGTGGTTCCCGGACACTGCCAAACTAATTTGAAGGAGCACCATATCACTCCATCACACACACACACACACACACACACACACACACACACACACACACACACACACACACACACCCACACACACACACTCCTTTTTACAATTCTGGCACCCGCAGCAACATTGTATTTCTTTAACAGTACATCCTGACACTCAACAGTTTCATATTTTCTTTTCCGACTTCGACTGCAACCTCAATACACTGTGTTATACATCCATACTATATTTCTGCTTTGTAATTAACCGCATCATAATAACTGCACTTTAGCAAACAGAAGTTGAAAGAGGTTTATTCCCCCTTCCCTACAATATCATTCGCTCCATTGTTTTACACATACTAGATGTCTTTTTTGTCGAGAGTCCATAGTACCCGATATCCATCTAAACCACGGCATTACTCAATGCGGCCCAGAAGTCTGCTCTCTCTATTAAACCACAGTTCACCTCATACCAACTAAATCCACCTCAATACCGTAAAGAAGCTTTCAATACACTACATTGTACTTATACAGCCCTTCCCCCTCAAAACAGTAAAAGAAAAGAAAAGCCAGGTCAGAGTTCATCTCTCTAATTCAGCTCCCTCTCCCTGTGAGTGAAGTTAAGGAAAGAGCTGTAAAGAATGCACCAGCGTCAGAAAGAGCTTGCCTTGGTTTGATGTGAAGCGCGTTACAACTTATCACAGTAACAGCGCGGTGTGGGAAGAAAGTAAGGATTGGCTGGCACTGTATGGAAGATGGACAGCGGAAGTACGCAAATGCCTGCTTTGATATGCTCTTGCCCTTGAGTTCCTATATAACTTTTCTTTGTGTTAGTAGTGATTTAGTGGCAACAAAACTCGAAATTACTCCACTAGGTAACCACTAAAATATCGGTGTAATAGCCGGATAATTCTTACTTTATTCAGATGTTAATG
>NC_136959.1:4755299-4822799 GCF_032717465.1 Coenobita brevimanus
ATTGTGAATATATTATATTCGTCTTGAAATGTTTCCATCCATCCATCCATCATCAAATCCTGTTTCGCCCCATGGAGGAGCAGAGGAACCCAGGACTAGGCAAGGTGGTCCTGACATTTAAGATGAGAAATTATTGTACTCACTCATCCCTGAGTGGCATTACGTGAACAATAAACCCCAACCATCCCATGGACCTAAACCTACGAGGCATGTGTCACGTTTTAAAAATTGTTTAAGAAGGAGTTAGTGATAAACGAAACTCCGAAATATCATTTTAATTACCTAAGGATTATTGGTGTTTCTTGTCTCAGACTACAGTTTGTTTATAGTAGCCTAGGAAAAGGTAAGAAAAGGAGCTAATGTTTGTACAGTAGGTAGGTTTGTCAGGTGCACTGACCACATATCGACATAATACTCAAATTACATGAGTATAATGAATTGGTACAAAGTTGGGATGATGATTTTGTGGACAAATTCGATCTCTTTGACAATAAATCAAGTTCATTTTTTCCTCTCCCAGCTCTGACTTAATATTATTTATCTATTTTTTAATTCGTCTTCTAAATGCTTACTTTTTCGAGGTGAATATTTTTTAGAGCCTAACTCTCTCGTCACCACTATTCAAAATTTTGCATTTTCTATTATTTTCATCCATAACCCTGCATGCCACACTTGATTTCTTTCTTTCATCGTCTTCATCCATCACGACCATCGATTTTCATTGTTGTAGAGGTTCTCAGTATCATTTTTTTTTTTTAGCCCATTTCCTCCACTTATGTATCTTCTGCCACTTCTTCGTTCATTGTTTTCCATTGTGTGCTTTGCCTCATACTTCTTCCCATCCTTCCTTCCTCACGTTTATCGTATTCTCCACTTAAGTTTTCCCACTCTTCTCTTTCATCTCCTCCCTCGGTACTCTGTTTCTTTCCTTCCGGCCATCTGTGATTCAGTATATTTTCCTGTGCGAAATCGTCCCACTGGTTTTCTTTTCTTTTCCATCTGCTTTTCGAGTTCGAGAGAGAGAATACTACCCACCCACAAACAGACGAAGCTACACACAATGAGTTTTATGCACTCCAGTACCGTAGTTCTGACCAACCGCATACCTGGCGCCGCCTATCATCCACCCACTTAATATAATGCAAGCTTTAAGTGACTGCAGTAACAAGCCAAATGGTGTCCTGTAATTCAGGGAACCATTTGCTACGTTGGAGGTGAATTTCAGAGGGGGCAGCCGTGTGGCTACGACAAGGAGAGGTGCTCATGAGCGAATGAGGAAGTGAAGATGCGTTTGATGATGATGTGGATGATGTTGAGATGTCGATCATGTGGAGAGAATGAGAGAAAGACTAGGAAAATGTGTGTGAGTCAGGTGGAGAGGAGAAAGAGAAGGGGAAGGCCGAGATGGAGGGGTGAGGTGGAGAGCAGCGTGAGTGGGAGTGTTGAGGTATTGAAAGAGCAGCTTGATGGTGGGGGAGAGAATGATTTGGAGGTTTGTTGCCACCCCCCTCCCCCAGGATTTATAAATAGATAGACAGGAAGATTGACTGATTGAGTGATAGATAGGCGAATTGATAGATAGATTGGTTCATTGAGTAATTGATAAAGGGCAATTAATAGATGGATAGATGGATAAGATTGACTGACTGATAGATGGATAAAAAGATAAATAGATAAATAAGTATACTAAGTTGTGAGCTAGCCATATCAGCAAAAATAAGCTTGTCGGTCTAGTGTGATAAGTCGCTTCAGCTGGATGGTGTTCGTAAGTATTTCCATCCAAGGGGTGGCTCGAGAATACTGTACACATAATGGCACAAAGTGAGGCAGGATAAGAGCGAGGTGGTGAGAAGTGAGCTGCACCAAGTACCAAAAAGAGTATCTGCTTTAGGCATAACCAGACCTACGTTACCATGGGTACCCTGTGGCTTAGTGTTGGGAGTAAGTGTCTGTATGTTGGGAGTGCTGGACAGGCGAGTAGTTAACTGGAACGAGAGGAGGAGAAATATTAAGTTGGTAGGTGCGGGAGGGAGTGTGAAAGTGAGGACTACTTGTATGCTACCTTGTGTGTAAATTGGATGCTACATATAAAGTTTATCACACCAGGATGTTAATGTCTGTCATGCAGTCAGAGATACGAACATGAAACCATATGCTAATCAACCAGTCGGTCTAAGATCTGAATATTTGACTGCCTTGTAACATTAAATTTCGACCGACTGCTCTCAATATCGAATTACTTCATTCTTGCCTGATCCTTAACTCGTCCACCAAGTTTGACCTAAATAGAATCGGCGCTGTTACGACTCTGACATTTGACTTTTTCCCTGTAATCTTGGCCTTTGATTGTTCTCAAGGTCGATTCCCTTAGTTTCTGGTGAAAGTGATTAAGAATTCCTAGGTTAACTTTTCCATGTGACCTTGAACTTTGACCTCTTGTTCTCACGAATAATTAATAAACCTCTTGGCTAATCCTCAGTAATTCCTGGGATCTTGAATCAAATCAGGTGAAAATTGTCTAAGTCATTTTGTTCGTACACTGACACGACCTTGACCTTTGACTGACTGCTCTTATCAAGAATTGATTCACTTTTATTCTTGCCTATACCTCAACTCTTCCACCAAGTTTTGTCTCAAGCCGGATAAGAGCAGGTTAAATCTGACGGAAATAGATCAAACTTCTTGACCCAACCCTGTAATTTAAAACGCTGACACAGTGTTAAAAAAATAGTTAATTTCTTCTATAACCCTCAGTCATTTAACTAAGGTTTAGTCAGAACTGGCTCTCTCTCTCTCTCTCTCTCTGACACACACACACACACACACACACACACACACACACACACACACACACCTGTCTTCGCGAGCGCTGGACATAAAAATAAAAGCCAGGAGACCATTACTCCTCACTCATCGAAGGTCATTATCTCTCCCGAGGTGGCACTCGCTTCACACACCCCATTATCACAGTAACGTTCGCTTCCTCTCTTCATGTCCGTTTCCCAGCAAACGACCCTGTCACTAACTTATATCAGCAGAAACCTTTGCAGTCAGACTTGACAGTGCCTCTCTCTCTCTCTCTCTCTCTCTCTCTCGCACACACACACACACACACACACACACACACACACACACACACACACACACACACACACACACACACACACACACACACACACACACACACACACTAAAATCATGCACACTTCCTTCTCCACTAACACATCCTTTCCTTCACGCAGAGTTTAATAACACACTAATTATAAAGACATCTCTCTTACTACCTCCCCATGTCTCCACCATAGCCTTCAGAACCACACACTCCCCATCATCACATACCCTGGTTACTGATACACATACACACTGTCACATATACACATAATCACACATGCACACAATCACCAGTTTATTGATTCACTACTAAACACATACACACCCCACACCACAACGTCCCCAGTCTTCTACGTCCCCCTATCCTCCCGACCTGCCCTGCGCCAGCACTCGGCCTCAGACATTAAAGCTGCTCAGCATGCGAGAATTTATGGCCCATCTCAGGAGTATTATCGCTCATAAATTCCCACGCCGTGTACGGGAGCGCTATTTCGTGTTAGTAATATTTCCTTGTACTAACTATCTTCATTATCCACCGATATTGCATGGAAAACACACCTCAGGAATATTTTTCAGTGGAATACTATCATCCTGTATTACCCTCGGAATTTGTGTATAGGTGTAAAAATGTTGTGATGTACGATGTTTTTATCCAGTCATGACAGTTGACCCGAGCTAATAATATATTTAGCCCAGTGAGGGGAGCACTTTCATGTTCCCTCACCATTTTGCATACCGGTACTGTGAACGTTCATTTGGTGACATACATTGATCTTTCTTTTCATAAATTCAACCACACCGACGGAAAAAAAAAACAAAAAAAAAAAACACGCACCCATCACGCTATACTCCAAATGTTTCCACACCGGTACCCATGAGTGAAGTGGCAGGTGCGTTGGGTCAGATTTTCCAGTATGGAGAAAGTGAAACGTGTTCCACGTCTCTACGAATCAGTCGCCTTTCAGGACCCTTGAAATGTAATTCCGACTGTGTGTAATAGGAGCTGCTTGTTCATGTCGGGAGAGTTTAAGACAGCCATTCCAAAGCATACGTACTGTACACAACATTTCAAGAATTTCACAAGGTGTGCCGTCTAACCTACGCAAACCATATACAGCATTTAATGATCCCATATTTATTGCTCTTACTCTTGATTATACAGGGGCCATGCAAGGTTCCGTACCTGTACGATTACTGTGGAAACTAATACGACGAGTTCCAGTCCTTTAGCAGGCTGTATACTTAGTCACCTTATTCATAATACTAAAGGCTTCTTTACATCAGCTGCTAAAGTACTTGGACTATGAACACTCCAATTCCTTTTACATGTTTACCTCTACCTCTTTTCTATTACGGACCAAGGTGATAAAACTTTATAACCGGAGAACGCTTTGTTAATATTATTGTGACTAATATCACATGATATCATTTAACTTACCTTAGACCCCCATTCCCAGGCCTGTGAGTCAGGATTACCATCACGACTCACAGACATTGAAAAAAATGAACGAAACTAAAAGCATCACAGTTACCATCAGTAGGCAAGCAAGAATTATTTGTATACATAAAATTTTAAATACTAATCCCTTCCCATCAGCTTCACTCCCATCTCTATAACCTGCTTCTCATCATTATAGTATCCTTATCCTTATATATACAAGAACAGCCCTAAAGGATATGTACAAACCTTTGCCTCACTCCAGCACCAGCTCACAATTTTATCTACTTAAAAGTGCAGCAAAAAAATCCGTATAGCATCCAGGAAATATATCTCCAACACCATACATACTTAACCCCGTCCATAATTCCCTCCCTTCTCGTTCTGCCACATGTGTTTTGTAATGCATTTAATCCATAAATGTTATAAATACCTTGTAGTCAAGCAAGCACGCTTTTCTTTGGCCTACTGCAGATGAATAGTTGAGTCATGCGCCCCCTACATCTAAGTAAAACCACCATACTCATCTTTCACAGAGACATTCCTGATCCATATTCCTTATCTTCTCTATGCTTCTTCTTTATTGTAGGCACCATTCACTGTGACACCGCATACACCACAATAATATTTACTCAATTTGATCACCTTTACTTTTCTACACAGGCGCAGTCATTCCCTTCCACAAGTCCATGGGTACAGCCTCTGGGCATCCTTGTTTTCGGGCACATATCCAAGAATATTTCATTCCTCTTTTTCCACAACATCTCCCCACATGTCTCTCCAGCATCCGATGCCTTCCATAATTTCAGCTTCTTCACAGCAGTAATCACTTCTATCACGTTCTCCAACACTACATCGGTCATTGCACACCACGACAACCATAAATGTTAGCCACATATCTACCAGTATTCCTTCGGTACTCCCATGCCATTAACTGCAGAGATATTTCTTCCATTTAGCAGTCGTCAACTATCATCCATATATATATATATATATATATATATATATATATATATATATATATATATATATATATATAGATCTATCTATATATCTATCTAACTCTCTATCTATCTATATATTTATCTATATACATATATATATATATATATATATATATAGGTAGAGAGATAGAAAAGATAGATTGATATAGTGTACAGTAGTATGGATTTTTTAACGCTCCAGCCAGGAATCTAACCCGAGACCTCTAGACAGAAGTCAACCACCGTTACCACTATACCATTCCGTGATAAAAGCAAAGCCTGACTTCTGTCTAGAGGTCTCGGGTTCGATTCCCGTCTGGAGCGATGAAAACTTTCCACATAGTATATGTACCTCACGTGTAGTGTAATGTTTCTCTCCAGTATATATATATATATATATATATATATATATATATATATATATATATATATATCTGTCTATCTGTCTGTCTATTTATCTATATCTATCTATCTATACATATTTTTGTATATGTGAAAATTTAGTTCTGTGTGTCTGTCTGTCTTCTATGTAAATCCATGGGGTGCATATAGAACTCTCCCCACACAGCTGTAATAGGTAAGTTTTTACATCAAATTTATATGTGTACATTACAAAGTTGGTAAGAAGTGGCGCCCCTGATGGCCAGCATTAGAACTAATTAGAAATAATCAAGTCATCATGGTTGGAAACACAGCAGCCAATTACCGTATTTTTGTTTCCAACAATCTCATTATTGGCTACAACAGGACGCATGTGGGAGTGGACAGGTATGTGGGGTGGGCAGGGGCTGGTGGGGTAGGTGGGTATGGTTGGTGCGTGGATCGGTAGCTGGAAAAGCAGGTCCATGGTAGGAATAGCTCCATGGGGAATATATCCCTGGGGAAGTGGACTCAAGGAGAAACGTGAGTTCTACTGGGTAAAATGGAACCCCGGGGGCCTTCCGCCACAGGGGAGTGGCCATTTAGGGTCCCAACTAACGCCGTTATGCACAGATCATAGGATTGTACCCAGGCAACACCGGGTACCCCAGCTCTTCCTTGATAATTCAGTGCCGTCTTTTCAACATAATTTCCCTACATTGTAAACTCCTTTTTTCCCGATTACTTTCCTTTTATTTAGAATAATGTAATTTACTATTATTATGTGAATGACACTCTCTGGCTATAAAAACAAATGTGTAGCTCTGGTGATTTACTTTCACGGCTAAAACATTTTACACAGAATCTGACCTCGCTTGGTGCCGATGCTGGTGGATAATTGAATGTCAAATAGAATTCAGAGGGAAAATTAGTTTTATGAACAACAGGTAATTACTAGGGACGTGTCAGGTGCAGCAGCCATTCAGAGTGCCAGTATTTGCAGCTGAGTTCAATGGAATTAATTACTGCAGATGAAAGGCACGTTGAAGGAAAGGCCGAAAGAGGGAATGAAAATGTGATTATCACCCAATATACTTGTTAGGCTAAAAACTGCACTGCGCAGTTGACCCTCGTGCAGTGTGGTGCGGTGAGGAGCAGTCCATTCCTTAGAGGCTAAGATACGATTCTATTGTGTGTGTGTGTGTGTGTGTGTGTGTGTGTGTGTGTGTGTGTGTGTGTGTGTGTGTGTGTGTGTGTGTGTGTGTGTGTGTGTGTGTGTGTGTGTGTGTGTATGAGTGTTTTGGTGAATGCGTGGTACTTTCTTGGCTACCCGCCATTAGAGGGGAAACAGCTTAGGTATAGAGATAGATAGACGGATAGTTAGATAGATAGGTAGATATGAATGAGACAAAAAAAAGAACTGCATCCTGGTAAATGAGACGAGTACGTGTGCAGGACTACAAGACTCTGTAGGGGATAGGTGACTGGGAGAAAAGGAAGACAGTAAGCCGACTACAAGATGAAGGGATAAAGGGAGTTGAAGCATTTGAGGCAGGTCGTGGAAGACAAATCGTTACTGAAGTAAAAAGGCGGATTTATTGACAGTTAATTGTAAACCGTAATCGTCGCGGGATAATGGCGATGAACAGTGATGGATTAAATTAACTGAGGAGTATGAATGACTTACAGGATAAAATACATTGCCAAAATGGAGATATCAAAAAAATTCATTGTTGAATGAAACTGAGGCAAAATGGAAAATATAATTCCTCGGTGAGGTGTGCAGCTTGGAGGAGTATGCGTTGTAATATGACAGATTAGATAGATAGATAGATAGATAAATAGATATAGAGAGAGAGGCGGGGGGGGGGGTAATTGGTAATAGGCACAGCAGTGTTTGGTGAAAAGGGAAAAGTTGTTGCCTTGCTAATATCATTGTAATATTGATCATGAAACCAGGATGAACACTAATAACACCTTTGAACAACACGAGAACAAGAAACGGATATAACAAGAACATTATTTTTGACAGTGAAGTTACTGACATGATTACAAAAAAAAAAAAAAAATTGACATTCATTCCCTAAACGCATGCCAAATTTGTCAGGGAAGTGAAACTATAAGCTGTGATGTATGAATCTACACTCCGCACCAAAGGATGAAGAGGTGTTGTATCCCTTCCATTTCTTTCATCTTTCTTCCAAGCTCCTTTTCAGCATGACGCTATTCCTGAATTTCATCACCACTCGCTTCAAACTTGGCACAGTTGTTCTTTGCGAGAATAGTCCTGGATACGTTCTTAATTATTATTTTTAAGGCCTTTTCAGGTGATATGGACTCAAGGGTTAGACCATGTAATGAAGCAGAATTTGAGGTCCTTTGTTTTTGTATGGTCATTACCCATCATTGCAGATTGCGCCCCAGGAAGTGATGACAGGGTTTCAGAATGCTTCAGTCACTCTGTACTGTATCTGCATTATCGCTGGTCGAAAACTTGAATATTCTGCCATCACTTCCTGTGGCGACTGTACTATTGCTATGTGGAGACCATCTTGCATTCCCTTGGAAATGTTGGCAGGCTTAGTGCTATGTCCTTTTATTTTTTCCGCTCACTTATAATTCTAGTTGTAATTTTTAGTTGGTCTTGCCGATGTTACACTGCTGTTATTCTAATAGTAGTAGTAGTAGTAGTACTAGTAGTAGTAGTAGTAGTAGTAGCGGTATCATCATCTTCATAATAATTTTTACCTCGCCCGGACGGAGTCCGACGAGGTATTGATTTGGTTGAATTTGTTTATTTCTTTGTTTGTTAGCAACATTACCAAAAAACTGCCGAATGAAATTACATGAAACGTTCAGGATATGTGGGCACTGGTCCCCAAAGAAAGTGATTAAATGTTGGAGGTAATCGAATGACCTAGAAAGGTCAAAATCAAGGACACGGTTTTCCAAAGGGCTATACCTTGAAAACGGTCGAAGATAGATACTTACTTTTAAGAATATACAGGAACTAGTAGTATGGGCTTTCATTTGGTACTAAAACCTTAGACCTTGAATGACCTTGAAAGGTCGAATGCAAGGTCACGGATATTCAAGGGGCTATAACTCGAAAACTGGTTGAAGATAGAGAGATATTCACTATTATCAGCATATAGGAAATCCCATATGGATTTTTAATTGGTACCGTGACCTTTGACTAAGTGACCTTGAAAGGTTAAACTTAAGGTCATGGATATTCTGGGGGCTATAACTCGAAACGCGTTGATGACAGAGGTATTTACTTTTACCAAGATATAGAAGGTCTCATATGGCCTTTCATTTGGCAGCATGACCTTTGATCTTGAGTGACCTTGAAAGGTCAAACGCAAGATCACGGATTTTCAGAGAATGTAACTTGAAAACATTTGCGCCATTACCTTAGACTTTAAGTTTGCACTGCCACTAAATGGCAGAAACAAGCCAGTATTTAACAGCAATAAAATAACTGGTGTCGGGCGAGGTTGGTTGTGCCTGGCACTACTTGCTATGTATATTATTATTAAGTAGTTGGGGGGGAGTTGGAGAAACGGCTGCTTGACGACGAAAGACAGAATAACAAGGCTATTAGTTAGTGACCACCCCGTCCAGGATTAGTGTGTCTGGCTATAGGTAGATAAACAAATTAGAACCACGGTAACTGCCTTGGTGATAATGACAGGTGAAAGAGCAGTTAGTTGAGGTGTTTGATACAGCACACTGCTCTCTCTATCTGTGTGTGTGTGTGTGTGTGTGTGTGTGTGTAACCAAATTTCATTGCTCGCACTGAATATTTGTGGTTTAAAGTATAACCAAATTTCATTGCTCGCACTGAATATTTGTGGTTTAAAGTATGTTCGTCTTAAAGTGTTTCACGTTTTTATTTTTTTTTTAAATTTAAACCTTAGAATTAACAATAAGCAAACCTAGGAATGTCTTTTTTAATACAAAGGAATTAAAAGTGTTTCTTGTGGAAATTAATTAGTTTTAGCTTTTAGTAAATAATATTATACGAGACTAGGAAAGAGGCAGAAAGGGAGCCAAGGGTTGAACAGTTGACATGCTCTGTGCACTAACCAGAAATTAAATAATACTCAAGATACACGAATATTGAGAAGTGGTCCAAGGTGGGGATGATGCTTCACTATGTAAATCTGAACGCTTTGGTAATAAATCCAGTTCATCTTTTTTCGTACTGCCTCTTAGCACAATTGAATTTAGCATGAAATTTTCTACTTGCTTACTTTTCAATGCCTTAATCTTTTATCTAGGTTTTTATGTTCGAGGTGCATATTATTTTTAGAGCTGCCTCTACCTCTTTCACTACCAGCATTAAGAAATATGCATTTCGCATTATTTTAATCCATAGGTCCATACCACATTTTATATCGATTCCTCAGTTTACCAGGATGTATGTGTTCACTCTGTTATTCTTACACTTTTTTATCGAGCAGTCCCGTTTCTTTTTTGCACATTAATCATTCTACTGTATAGCTCCTTGACACGTCTTCCCTCTGCACGTGGAACAGATTATGCATTACAATTTGACGACCTACATGTGAAGAGGAGCACTTTCAATTAATGTTCGTTAGTGTCGAGGCAACGTTATTATTTCCATGTCCATGCAACAAACAGGCCTCCATGCAAACAATTTATTTTTTTTACGTTTTTTACGTTCAAGAATGAGCAAAATACAGGGTGACTCATATATAACGTTTCTCTTCCACTTAACCTGGCGATTTCCTGTGCATTGCTGGGACGCCTCAGTCAGCCTGATCAGTGTCTACCCTACATCATTAATTCATTTCTACTTCCACTTCCATGTCCCTGCCCAATCAGCAGACTAAGCCATCCTTGCGACACATTGCATACCGCCTGCTACGGTACTTGCGGAGAGCTATTTACGGATCACCTTTTTTTTTTTTTTTTTTTTTTTTTTTTTTTTTCAGCTTACTCAGCCCACACATAATTCAATAGAATGAAATTTGCGAGTTAGTGAGTAATTCCAGATGCTGATTTCATTAGCTGGGAAAATGATATATTCCACGGTGAGTAAACAAGGCCACAAAGAAGTAACAGATCAACAGACATTCATGATTACGTAATCCAGCATTGTTCCAGATGAAATCTCCCATGCAAATTAGGGAGTAACTATTAACAACACGTGCAAGTCATAACACAACCTTGGTTATTCTTTCCTCAATTTCATCTTCCTCCTTTGCTCTTTAGCCAGCCTCTAGTTCCTTAATGGACCCTTGTCTTATTCATCCTGTGTTTATTCTGCCTTTCCTCCCTCACCGTCTTCATCCGTCACTGCCCTCATGATCCTTACGTGGTGGTTCTCAGTAGGTCCATTTCCTCAGCAGCCCATTTCCACCACTTGTTATGTTTTTTCTGCCACATCGTCTTTCATTATTATCTCTTGTGTACTTTGCCTCATCGTTTCTTCCTCCCATATTACTAACTCCTCACTTCGTTTTCCCACTTCTCTCTTTCATCTCCACCTTCGATATTCTTATTCCTACCCCCTTCCGTCTGTATGCAAAACCGTCTTTATTTGTTTCCCCTTCTCCGTTTCCTTCTTCTCCTTTCTGACTGATCCTGTTATGTCCCTTGACATTTTTCCCTCCTTTTCCACATCTTCTCAACTTCTACTTTGTTTTTTCCCTCTCCCTTCTACTTTCTGTCTTACTCTCCAACTTTGTTTGCTCTCCTACTTTTCTTCTCCTCCCTCATCCATTTTTCCTTCTTCTTTCTCCTCTGCCTTCCCTCTCCCTGTCCACAAACCCTGCCTTGTCCTCCTCAGGTGTATCCATCCATCCTGAGAGATTAGTGCTGTTTGTCTGGAGCGGGCGCATGAGGTGGGGAGGTGAAAGGAGGTGAAGAGGAGGTGAGAAGTGATGACGAAAGAAACTGAAGTATAAGGATGAACAAATGGGTAGGAGATGAAGGACAGAGGACTAAAGAAAAACAATGAGCACAGAAAAACTGTGGAAAGAGGAAGATGAAAGAAAGTTGGGAAAGACCAGAAAAAAGCGAAATCAGAAAATTAATAACGGGTAAGAGAGAATCACAAAACGACGAAAAAAAGGAATGTAATATCAAAGCAAGAAAACAGTGGATGGTATGAAAAAAATTTAGGAAAATCAAATACAAGAGAAAGGAAGAGAAACACTGAAAGGCTGCAAAGTGGAGAGAGGGAATGATGGTGGTTAAAAGTATATATTATCGTGTAGGAGCAGGAGGTTGAATGATGATAAGTAAAAAGAGGAATGTAATATCTCTGCTGGATGAGAAATATCGAAAAATGTGTGGAAAAGAACACACACACACACACACACACACACACACACACACACACACACACACACACACACACACACACACACACACCATTCTTTTCACTCCTTTTCCCACTCCTAATTTCGTCAGAACCACAAAATTATGCTTGGTGGCGGAGAGGGGATGCGGAACTAATTAATGAGTGTTAGCGTGACTGCCACCTCCCCGACGCTGTTATGCTGCTGGTAATGAGTTGGCAAGGCGCTGATGAAAGTTAGGCTGAAAGAAATGAGGGAATTCGCAAACATAACACACAAAGAGGAACATCAGTATTATCGTTATTATTCCAGCAATGATAAAAATGATGAGTTACTTCTCTCACAAGTAGATTTTCCTTGGGACAGTATAATTACTTCATAAAAATAATAACGATAATTTTCCTGTGTACTTAACTACCTGTGTCAATGACCAGAAAAATCGAGAGAAAGGTCACTGACAAATTGAAAAAAAAAGAAAAAGAAAAACTGAGGTACATAATTGACAGTACAAGTAAATCACAGTCTAAATCAATCTGTGTAGTTTCTCAATCACCATATTAAATGTCCTATATTTAAAATCATTATGTTCTTGTTTTATCTTTATTTCTCTCTCCCCTTTCATTATTGTAATAGTTATCTCGTTATCTTGCTCCATCCCACCTTTGTTCCCCTGACCGATACGTATATTATCACATTCCAACCGCCTTCCTGTTAATAATAAACCACCACACCAACTACTCTCCTTGCCACACTATCACCACACCACCTACTATCCCTACCACATTGCCATCACACCACCATCTCTCCCTGGCACACTACCACCATCCCACCGACTCTGTCTACCACACTACTACCACACCACCTAAGCTCTATCACACTACCATCAAATCACTTACTCTTCCTACCACACAACCACACCGCTCTGTACCACACTACCACCATACCACCAACTCTCTACCACACTACTACAACGCCACGTACTCTCTATACCACATTACCGCCACACCACCTATTCTCTCTCATAATAGCAATGTAAATAGCTACTTCAGAACCCTTCAGCATTTCCGTCAGCAGCCACACCTAAATACACAATCACCATCTGTAATAATTTTCCCTTCACCACTTTCTTAAACCATTCTCATAATATTTCACAGTTCCCTGGAAGATGCATTAGGGAACCTGTTAGTATAGTTACCGATAAAAAAAATTAACAAGTAAGTTGCTGCGTCAATCCTGTAACCATCGCCTCTGTTTTTTTTTTTTTTTTTTTTTTTTCCATCAAACAACGCACACGTCATTTATAGAAAGAGTATTAAAGAGAAATTGCAGTATGGCTTAACACATGCGACCCTCAGTCCTTGGTCATTCCACCCTTGCTTTACCGTACCGCTGTTACTGTATTTAGCATTCTATCTGACAGTTTTGTGATATGCAAACTATGCTTTGTCAGCATTCCTCTCTCGTCCAGCGACCGTCCTGATCCCCTAGTTTTTCTTTTGCTATAGTTGAGCCCTTCATGAACCACAGGCATCGCAACTCTTACACACACACACACACACACACACACACACACACACACACACACACACACACACACACACACACACACACACACACACACACACACACACACACACACACACACACACACACAAGATGTTTTTTTCATTCATTACGTGTGTGTGGCAGGGAGTCCACAGGGAAACACTTAGCTTTGGCTGTCCTTCTATAGGTGCCCAGAGAGAGAGAGAGAGAGACACACACACACACACACACACACACACACACACACACACACACACACACACACACACACACACAGAAAAAATCCCCTGTTTTAAAACACGCATCCGGCTGTAATTTAATTCTTCTGATTAAGTGTAGAACTTTCAGGCTGGATTCAATTAGCGGAGGCAGGATTTTGATGTCTTTTGGGAGGCCGAGAATGATTTTGCTTTTTCCACTGAGATTTTATTTTGGAATTAAAATTTTGGCTTCTCATCGTTTGCTGTGTTTTTTTTTTTTTTCAGTGTTGCTGTTTGTTGGGCAATTCCTGTTTTTTTTTTTTTTTTTTTTTTTTTTTTTAGGGGTTGTGTTCATATCCTTGCTTTTTCTTGGCTGTTTTTATTTTCACTGTAGACTGCTGTTTGATAGACATTGGAAGATTGTGTTATTTTGCCTTTTTCTTACTGGGTTCTTCAGTTATTTCTACTGTTCTGGTTATTATGCGTCACTTTGAAGAGCTTTATAAATTGATGTTTTGCTTCATATTTTGTAAACTAAAGTGGGTGTGATTTATTTCTGAACTTGCAGTCTCACATCAGTTTTCTGACCTGGAACCCAGTGAAGACGTATGCTCTGAGACTAACATCAACTTTTTTTCTGATCTCAACTCATTCTCAGATACTGGAAGTAGGTACTGTCACAATTCAACACACTTTGAACGTTTGATGTCGAGTCTGATGTGATGCGATACAAGGAAGACTATCTGAAGGTCTCCCATTGGTTACTATTGCACATTGCACTAGTCAGCTGGGTCTTCTTGTTTTTAATGCCAGTCCTTTACAACATAATTATTTTTGTCGTCACGAAAGCTGCTCTGGCACCAGAAGTACATGTGTTCTGCATACCCCAGCTGCAATTCTAAGAGGAAAGAAACCACCTATAGGTAGATGGAAAGCTGACGACTGGGAGAGCTGGAGCTCCCGTTTCATCAGCCTTCGGGACTAGCTTCTGACCATCCCTCATTAAGTGAGGAGAATCTCAAGGAGTCATTTGGTTATATATAAACATCAAACAACCAGTTGAGAAGATTGTGCCACTGTTTCATGCAAACAGGATTTTGTGAAACTTTTCATAAGACGGCAGACATCCTTACTCCAGTTTCTTGTAAATGTTCACCAGAGAAATGGGAAATGACATCCCTGAGTCAGACATTGTTCATGAGGATCTGACATTAGAGAAGGTTTGGTGTACCAAACCAGAGGTGTGTGAAAGGTTAGGCAAATTAAAAGCCGATAAGTTCCCAAGTACTGATGAGTTTCTTCCAAGGGTCTTGGAGGAAATAAATGATTAGGGGGCCTCTTACCAGGGTTCTATTTTAATCTCTGGCCACTGGATAATTTCCATCAAACTGGAAGAAAACAAATGTGACCCCATTTTTAAAGAAACGGGGCTCATCTTTGTCCAGCAAATTACAGTCCAATTACCCTTCCATCTGTGGTAGGGAGGCCATTGGAAGGTACAGCTGTAGATAGAACCGTAGATCATTCGGACTTCCAGAAGGCATTTGATAAAGTACCTCACAGAAGGTTGATGGCAAACATTCATGCGCTGGGAATTTCGGGAGGAACTAAGAAGTAACTGCGTGGATTGAAAACTGGCTTTGTGACCGGTGCCAGAGAGTGGTAGCTAATCGGGCAACCTCTTACTGGATATCAGTAACAAGTGGAATTTCCCAGAGTTAAGTTCTGGAACCAAGATTATTTATCATTTACACTAATGATATACAGTAGATGTACACATCGTCAGCTGGAATGCAAAATTTGCAGCCGACACAAAGCTAGGAGGTAAAGCTTTATCATGAGGGAGGATAGAAGAGCTACATAAGGACTTAGTAAAATAGAGAAGTGGTCTGAACAGTGACAAATGCCGTTCTAGCAAGACAAATGCAAGGTGATCCACATCAGTCATGCAAATCCAAAAACCAATTATTCCTTGTTAGGAAGTAAGATCGGCGGCACTGACTTGGACACAGACCTAGGTGTGCTAATCAGAAGTGACCTTAAGTTCTCTAAACTTTGCATTGAAGTAAAGGAGAAAATACAGAGGATCTAGGTTACGTAAAGAGGCAGTTTATGTAGAGACACAAGGAAATTGTACACTGTACAACACATTTGTATGGTCCCATCCGGAATAGATATAGCAGTTCTGGACACCGACTCCAAAGAATGGTAGTGCAAGGCTTAAGGGAGTCCAGGATCAGACTACTAAACTGGTCCCATCCATCAGGTACACTTGCTCCAAAAAGTATGGGTGCACACTTCGCACGAGGCAGTCTTACACCACAGACGATGGCTTTTGCAAAATGTCCAATGATTCCACGCCACGTTGGTAAATTTGCTTTCCTGACTTTGCTTTACACCGCACTCTTGTGACTCTTCGTAGTCAGTATTGTTGTCATATGAATATTCAAATGACAATTGATTAACATTCTTGGAACATCGCGAGCTTTAGCGTTCATTGACATCATCGTCTCCCTCCCGCGCGATACTTTCTGGAGGTATTATACATGAGCCTGTTTTCGCTAGAGACTTGGCGTTGAACGGACAGTTAAGTGAGGTTTTCAAAATCCTTCATAGATAAAAAAAAAAAAAATACATTGACTATCAGCACATGTTTAAATACCAGCTAGATGAAAAACCATGGGTGAACGCTTGACCTGAAGCACTGCCACCATGATACATTAGACAGTTTCAAAACATATAATATCTCTAGTATATATTCGGAATCGGCCACCAGCACAGGTTGTGGACATTTCCTTAGTAAAGCAGTTCAAGGCTAGATAAGACAAAGTTTTGTTCGACCCTACTTATTTTTGAAACTTTAAATCCCCTATATCGCCTTTACTTTAAGAGATAGGTTTATAGATTGTGAAGAAGTGGAATAAAGTTGCTCTGGGACTTGTTTGTTATGCACTTGTCTCAGTTTTTGAACCACTCTTACAACGTTATCCTTTCAGTGTCAGGGTGCAAGTAAATACTGTACTTCAGCATACAAAAAATAAACTTAACTTCTTGTTGCTTTTCCCTTCCTACCTACCTTCCAGTCTACACTCATTGTTGCTTTTCCCTGCCCATCTACCTACCAGTCTACACTCCTTGTTGCTTTTCCCTGCCTGCCAATCCATCCAGCCTACACTCCTTATTGCTTTTCCCTGCCTACCTACCATCCAGCCTACACTCCTTGTTGCTTTTCCCTTCCTACCTACCATCCAGTCTACACTCCTTGTTGCTTTTCCCTGCCTACCCACCTTCCAGTCTACACTCCTTGTTGCTTTTCCCTGCCTACCCACCTTCCAGTCTACACTCCTTGTTGCTTTTGTCTGCCTACCTACCTTCCAGTCTACACTCTTTGTTGCATTTCTCTGCCTGCCTACCTTCCAGTCTACCCTCCTTGTTGATTTTCCCTGCCTACCTACCTTCCAGTAGATTGTAGCACCAGTCGAGCAGGGTAGTACTCCCAAGGCGGATGGAAAGCTGATGACAGGGAGAGCTGAAGCTCCCATTTCATCAGCCCTCGGGACTAGGTCGCGACCATCCCCCTTTGATGAACTTCTTCAGTGTCTCAGTAACACAGAGAGTAGGCCAGCATGCTCTCCAATACAAGTTTCTCTAATTATCAACACCAAACTACATGCACAGTACACACTACACTTCATATTCAAAATTCAGCCAAAATGACGTCGTTTAAGCAAGTCCCGGAGTCCCCAGGAGGGGGGGGGGGGAGGACCATAAATGCTCCCATCTTTCGCCCCTCTCCCGGTGACGACTCGAGCTGCCTCGAATCACTGTCTGACTCTCTTCTTCTTCATTTCTGCAAATTCGCTGCTTTTCCTCTAACTTTCGCTCTGTTGAGCACCACCTCTCCTTCTCTAAACCTCACCTTCTTTTTCTAACTGAGACTCAGCTGTCTGAGGCAACTGACAGCAAGCCCTTTTCTGTATCCTCCTACTTTCTCTATACTCATTTCAAAGCCAAAGGTAGATGTTGTGTATATGTATGCAACGACCTATCTTGTTCTCGTGTTCCTGAACTCGATTCTTCTGAATTCTCTACACTCTGGCTTCGGCTTTCCTGTCTTTCTCTGACTAAATACATCTGCGCTGTTTAATTATCTCCTAATTCTACTATCAAAAATTCTTTGACTCTCTTATTTCTACGATGGAACACATTCTATCCATTTCTCCTTTCTCCGAAATCTCCATTCTAGGAGATTTCAATGTTCATCACCACCTTTGGCTCTCCTCTCCTTTCACTGATCCACTTGGTGAACTAGCCAACACCTTTTCTATCCTTTTGACCTAGAGCAGCTTGTACAGCACCCTACCCGTATCCCTGACCGCATTGGAGAGAGTTCCAACATATTTGAGCTCTTCCTTACTACTAATCCTTCTGCTTACACTGTTAATCTTTTCTCTCCGTTGGGCTTCTTCAATCACAACCTTATCACCTTAACCTGTCCTATCGCTCTGATATGGCCTGTGGACCCTCCAAAGAAACATCGTCCGTGGCACTTTGGAGCTGCGGATTGGGAGGCCCTCAGGCAGTAGTTCTTTGATTTTCCCTGAAATTATTATTGCTTATGATTATTGCTTCCATGGCCGGGAGCCATCTGAGTGTGCCTTGTGCATTACGGAGGTTATTCTCTCAGGCAAGGAAGCATACATTCCTCTCTCATATCCTCTGACTAATGCAAGAAAGCCTTGGTTTAATCACGCTTGTTCTAATGCTGTCTGCAACAAGGAGAGGGCCTATAAAAGGTACTGGAGCCAACCCACCACTGAATCACATCTTTTATACATTTCTGCCCGGAATCATCCTAAGTCTGTTCTTCGCTCTGCTAAAAATAATTTCATCCGTACTAAATGCTCTCAACTCCCCAACTCGAATTCTTCCCGCCCCTTCTGGCACCTTGACAAACACCTTTCTAACAACTTTACCTCATCATCCTTCCCTCCTCTTTTCCACTCTGATGGCTCTGTAGCTATGTCTTCTACTGAAAAAGCAGATCTCTTCGCTCAGACGTTCTCCTTCAGTTCCACCTTAGACGATTCTGGAGCTGTTCCTCCATAAGTTCCCCCCTCTGACTTCCTCGTGGCTGACATTAAAATTTCTTCAGCTGATGTATTTTCTGCCATTCCTGGCCTCAATACTAATAAGGCATATGGGCCTGATGGAGTTCCTCCTGTTGTTACAAAGAACTGTGCTTCTGTGCTTACACCCTGCCTAGGCAAGCTCTTTTGCCTTTGTCTATCAACTTATACCTTTCCTTCTTGCTGGAAGTTTGCTCTCATTCAGCCAGTCCCAAAGAATGGTGACCATTCCCAACCCTCTAACTATCGTCCAATTGCTTAAACATCCTGTATCTCAAAAGTTTGTGAGTCAATTCCTAATACAAAAATTTTAAAACATCTTTCCTGTCACAACCTTCTTTCTGATCACCAGTATGGGTTCCGTCAGGGATGCTCCACTGGCTATCTTCTCACATACCTTTCAGACTCCTGGTCATCCTCCTTTCGGGACTTTGGAGAAAGCTTTGCCATTGCACTTGACACCTCCAAGGCTTCCGATCGAGTCTGGCATAAATCTTTAATTTCCAAAATGCCCTCTTACGGTTTCTATCCTTCTATCTGTGCCTTCATCTCTAGCTTCCTTTCTGGTCGTTCTATAGCCGCTGTTGTAGACGGCCATCGTTCTTCTCCTAGATCTATCAACAGTGGTGTTCCTCAGAGCTCTGTCCTATCACCAATTCTCTTCCTTTTATTCATCAATGACCTTCTAAGCTGTACATCTAACCCTATCCACTCTTACACTGATGACTCCACCCTTCACCTTTCCATTCGGTTCCCGCAACGCCCATCTCAGCAGTTACTTCGACAAACAAGGGATGAAGCGATGGCACACCTAATGTCTGACTTGGCTCTTATCTCTGACTGGGGTAATAATAATATGGTTGTTTTTAATGCATCAAAGACTCGGTTTTTGCACCTATCAACCCAACAAAATCTTCCACAGGTATACCCACTAATGTATAATAATATTCAGCTTAATCCTGCATCATTGTTGAACATGCTTGGGGTTTCATTTACTCGGGACTTATTTTGGAAAAATCATATTATATCTCTTGTAAAATCTGCTTCCAAGAGATTAGGTGTGCTAAGCCGACTCCGTTCCTTCTTTACCCCTGTATAATTGTGGACTCTATACAGGAGCTTTATCCGCCCCTGTGTGGAGTACAACTCTTATGTGTGGGGAGGCTCCCCACATACAGCTCTTCTCAATAGAGTTGAGCCAAAGGCTTTTTGACTCATTAACTCTCCTCCTCTTACTGACTCCCTTCAACCTCTGTCTCTTCGTTGCACTGTTGCATCTTTATCTCTTTTCTATCGCAGCTTCAATGGTCACTGCTCCTCTGAACTGTCTGCATGCATTCCTCCACCTCTACGACGGGCACGTGCACCCGTCTAGCAGCAAACTCTCATCCCTTTTCTCTCCAGCTCTCTAATGCAAGAGTTAACCGTTATTCAGTCCCTCATGTATGCAACAGGTCAACTCTGGAACTGTCTCCCTCTGTCTGTATTTCCTGCTTCCTATGATTTCCAGTCTTTCAAACGCAGTGTGTCTAGGCATCTCGAAATGATCGGATCTTGAATTTGGCTCTCTTTTTTATTTTGTTTTTGTCTTGATAGGAACAACAATTGCGGACTCGCTGCCTTTGGTTCCTTCCTTGCATTAAAAAAAAAAAAAAAAAAAAAAATCCATGTTCCCTTCTCTGCCTACCTACCTTTCAGTCGACCCAAGTCCCTACCTACTCACATTCCAACCTACATAATTATCTCCATGCCAACTTCCTGTGTATCTACCTCACTTTCTTCTTACCTACCTCCCGTCCACCCCGCCTGCCTACTTACATATCTTGCTGCCTACTTACCTACCTATCTTCCTACTTTCCTCCCTGCCAACCTACCTTATTACTTTCCTTCTTGCTTAACTATGTCCCTGGCAACGTACCTACCTGCCTGTTTACTTATCTACCTACCGTCATGTCACACTTCCTACCTACTTACCTACCTACCTACCTACCCAACTGTGCTACTTTCTACTTCCTACATGCCTTCGTACCCACCCATTCATTTCTCACCTGTACTATGAGATGCCACCGATATTGATTTGATATTCACTGAAGACGGGCATGTGATAATTACTGCATTACCTTATGTTCACGCCAGTCAGCTCTCACCTGGTACTGTGGGATGCCATCGATACTGTTTAGAATTATGGTGAAGATAACAAGAGTGTGACAGCTTCCTGGTGTTTCAAAAGTGGAGACAGTATTAGGCCTACTTTAGAACATGAAGTCTATACTGTATCAACGTTGCAACAGCGACAAGTATGGGCGCTCCCAGCTGCTATACATCATATTGTCAAGTTGCTGACTCTTTGCAACTTATGTGTTTATTTCATGTTTCAGTAATCTTGGCAGTTGTTACATAATCATTTACCGACAAATATATTTACATAATTCGGTTTCCACTTCCCACTTTATACTCAGCAGCACTGACACGGTATACAGCATTGATCCAGACAGCGTGTTATCACTGTGACCACACCCAAAGACAGTCACGAAAGGACAGTTTTTCTAAACCTCAAGTTTCTTAGTGTTTTCGAAGACCGTTGTGACTTTCACTTCACGAATGAATAAAGTATAACACAGTCCTACGAACAGAATCTACTCTCTTCACCTCCCGAGTGCTGTGATCGGTACCAAACTGTATAAGGCAAGTTTTTGCTGTGTATATCCTCTCCCAGCCCGCGCCCTCCTTACCCCCTTTGCACACACGCACTCTCACGTTACCAGTGTATATACATCAACAGCCTGGCGGAGTGTGCCACCAGTGGTCTATCATTTTGTATAGTAATGACTTACATATATCCTTGATCTTTCCCAGCCATAAGCCAGGACTGTGACCTCGGTAAGGAAACCTTGTCATCAAGATGTTGGGAACAATGTACGACCAATCAGAGCTAATGCAATAGTGGTTGTGGTGAGTGTATTTTGACCGGCAGAGGAGTGGTTGTAAGTGGATTTGGCCAGCTGTACCATCCATTAGAACTTCTAATATGAACCCTCACTTTATTTCAAAGTCACAATTTAGGTGATCGATGCAGAAAAAAAAAAAAATGCTGAAAATATTTCTTTCCTTAAATGTTTCGTGGTCTTTTTTTTTTTTTTTTTTTTTTTTTTTTAAGAAAGGAAGAAGGAAAAAAAAGGCCAAAAACTAGCAAAATTGTTCCTCCCAAGAAAAGAATAATAACAGAGAGCCAAATTCAAGCTCCATTCATTTCGAGATGCCTGGACACACTGCGTTTCAAAGACTGGAGATCATAGGCAGTAGGAAATACAGTTAGAGTAATTTAGTTCCAGAGTTGCCTTGTTGTGAGCATGAAGGATTGAGAGTAATGGTTCACTTTTGCATTAGACAGTTGGACAGAAATGGGATGAGAGTTTGCTGCTAGACGGGTACTATGCGACCGCCGCACTGGTAGAGGGATACAAGCACACAGTTCAGAGGAGCAGTGGCCACTGAAGTAGTAATAGAAAAGAGAGAAAGATTCAACAGTGCGGCAAAGAGACACGGGTTGAAGGGAGCCAGGAAGAGGAGGAGAGTTAGACGAAAATCCTTTGACACAACCTTGTTAAGAAGAGCTGTGCACAGGAGCGAATAAAACCCCTGCATAAAGTCAACAACTGTGTAGGAGTAAAGAAGACATGGAGTCTGCTTAACACACCTAATCTCTTGGAAGCAGATTTTACAAGAGAATTAATGTCGACTTTCGAAGATAAATCCCTAGAGAATGAAACCCCAAGTATGTTCAGGGGTGATACAGGATTGAGTTGGATGTTGTTAACAATAGAGGATACTCCTACAGAAGATTTTAACGGGTTGAAAGCTGTAAAAACTGGGTTTTTGTTGCATTAAAAGCAACAAGATTACTTTTACCTCAATCAGAGATGCGAGCCAAGTCAGACATTAGGATTGCCATAGCCTCATCCCTTGTTTGTTGAAGTAACTCCTGAGATGAACACAGCGAGAAGCAAATGGAAAGGTGAAGGTGGAATCAACAGTGTATGAGTGGATAGAACATCAGGGTAATTAAACCCACTCTCCCTGAAAGCGATGAGTATTGTTTTACCCGACATTGTGTGTGTCATTCTGTCTGTTAGTGTCTTAGCAAAATAACTCAAACGGTTTTATCTGATTCAAACCAAACTTGGTGGAAGGGTTGAGGGATCTTCAATGGGGTTTAAGATAGTAGGTTCAAAAAACAATATCACACAGCAAGGTCGACTGAAACAGTCTTGATAGGATTTTGACCACTTGGTGGGAGGGCTGAAGGTATTTCAAAAAAAGAAGTGATTCCATTTTGAAAGCAAACAATCTAAGGGCAGTGTCACAGGTCGGTGTCAAACATTTAATAGTTTAACTAAAACAGGTTTTATTCGATGTGAACCAAACTTGTTGGAAGTGTTAAGGGTCAGACAAGAATTATCAGATTAGATTTCAGAACAATAGGTCAAAGGTCAAACTCACATGGTAAAGTCAACTCGAGCAGTCTTCATCAGATTTGGATCAGACTTCGTGGCAGAGCTGAGGGTCAGACAATGGTAAAATAATTCAGTTTAACAACAACCGGCCCAGCGTCAACGTCACAGGGAAAAGTCGAATGTTCGATCCTTTGAGCAATGGTTGGGTGTGAGTGTTACAGTGAGCAGCATTTCTTACGTTCTTTGTCAGAAAATAAATTGCATCATAACTGTGAAGTGATGGGTTACCTTTGTCCTCACGTGTCAATCGTTCTTTGCCATTGTACTTTCAACTGTGGCCCTCTCACAATGCACTAAACTCCCACGTCCTCAGTGCTGCCCTTGTCACCTGTTCTGTGTACACATTATGCGTTTGTTCCTCTGAATCAGTCTACAGTCACATAATCTTGCCATCCAAATCATGGCTCCTGAGAATGATGGCATTCCAGTTGAAGTACTGAAATACCTGAAGGAAAAAAAAAATGTGATCACTTCCCCACCTGTACAGACTCCTCATAAACTGTAGAAGGGAAGTAACTGTGCTACAGAACATGCACGATGCAAACATCATAACTCTGTACTCAGGTAAATGTGATCGACAAGTGTGTTATATACACATGGGAATATAAGTCTCAAGAGTTTCTGGGAAAGTGTTTGCGTGAGTGTTGATGGAGAGGATGTATAAATTCGAAGACAAGGTTGATCCTGTATCTCAATGTGAATTTCGTGGCAACAGATTAAAATTGGACGTGCTTTTCCTTCGAAGGCAAGCTCAAAAGAAATGGACCTTGTGCTCAATGACCAGACGAAAGCTTTAGACACAGTCAACCGGACAGAGTTCTGCAAATTTCTTTTGGAAATATCATGTGTACAAAGGATCCTACTTACTCGTACCTAGCTCGAAAACATCAAACTCAGCGGATCGGCATTCGGATCATTTGGTAATTCAGACTGAGTGAAACAAGTACGCATGATGTCAGCAATTCAAGAGTATCCACGAGCTATGATATGGGTGGCACCAGGTGAGCATTTTACCCCAACCAGCCCTCAAAAGCAAAAGCTTAAGTACCCCAGCTAGTTTTAGGGCCTAATACACTAGACCGCAAGGCGTCCAACTGACAATATGGATATCACACAACGTAATAAGCCTATCTTCTTATATATCTACCTATCTACGACCGGACATGTTAGTCCTGGAAGAGGTAACCACTAACGAATCGCATCCAAATCATTCTGTCCTCTGCCATCAGACTACCCTCACTACAGCACACGTCCCCATCACTCACAAGGCTCCCCATCACATGCACTCCCCTAGTCAAACTCTCAACTTACATTCTCTCCACAGTCTCAGAAAAAAGTGTGGCACCGTTCACCGCTATCCAAACTCCCTTGCCACAGCCCATGATCTGTTACAATGATTTCCTCATATGCCAGCAACACAGAGATAAATGTTTATGTTGTGTATTTCAATTTCCACTCAGTTAATGCCGGCTTGCCACAAAGATCAGTCCCGGCTTCGACCCTATCCTAATTATTATTAATGATCTGTTGTCTATCATGCAAAACCCCATTCACTTATATGCAGATGACTCAATGCTTCACAGTTCCTTTACACTTAAACACCCATTCACAAATATTTCTAACTCCCAGTGCAGTACAGCAATCTCCATAAATCAAGACTATCTAAGATAAATGAATAGGGATAAAATAACATTGTCTCATTCAGTGCTAGGAAACCCGAATTGTATACACTTTGCTAGTAGGCAGGTATTGCCTAATCCCTATATTACCTTCAATGCAACCAGTACTCCTATCTCTAATAGTACAGAAATTCTCGTTGTTTCACTTAACAATACCCTAGGTTGAACCTCTCGTATAAGATCACTTGCTAAAACTGCTTCAGAGAAACTTGGTTTATTGTGAAAAATCCGTAACTTCTTCACTGACGAGCAGTTGGCCATAATCTGCAAGAATCATGTGCGCTCTCAGCTGGAATATTGCTCACCCCTGTGTGGAGAGGTTGCATTAAAGCAACTGGACGAAATTCAGAACAAAGCTGTAAAAATTTTAATAATCCAGCAATTACAAATGAACTACCTCCTCTACAAGTAAGACGGAGTATTGCCTCCCTTGCATAATTTTACTAATAGTTTTATGGCAAATGTTCAGACGAAGGTGCATCCATTGTGACACCTTTCCACGCCTTCCCCCGTGCTACACGGGCATCTAGTAGCGTTCATGACTGGACTGTCACACTGACATATTCCAAACCTTCTGCCTAGCAGAATTCTCTCTTTTCCGGAACTGCTTCTCTTTGGAACTCGCATCCTCAGATTAGTTTTCCCCCAAACTTCAGCCAGCAGCAGTTGAAGTCAAACTTATACAGATTTTTTAATGAATGGAGGACACCTATAATCTGGTGTATGGATGTTTTAAAAATTTGTTTTCCCCTCCTCTTTACGTCTTTGGTAAAAAGGAAATATTCAATACATCTGAAGGTAATTCTTCAAATTCTTTCCACTGCATCCATATCAACAACAAACGCTCCTCCACTTCCTCATTTGTCAACTGTCTCTCTATTTAACTCCACATGGACCTCTAAAAAAATAACGTAGTTGGTGCTGGAATAACAAGTACCAGTTTGTCTAGTCGATCATTAGTCATCTGAAAGTTGCAGTACATCAAGTGAGTGGAGGGGAGACAGCCAACAGTTTGCATGACGAGTTTTATTAATATAATGCGTAGTAACATAGATGGTGTTGCTTCGTCTGTTCAGAGGTGGCTTAAACGCTTTTGAAGAGAACCTCATCACTTCATATACGAGAGAGAGAGAGAGAGAGAGAGAGAGAGAGAGAGAGAGTATTTATTTGCATCAGTCAGCGTTCACCTGTGGAATATAAATACACCAGTGCTCTCAGATCGATTCCATTGGCTGGTCAGTGATTTGCTCTCTCTCTCTCTCTCTCTCTCTCTCTGGATGAGTTTGACCCAATTTGCAGTTAGAATCTAGTTTCATTCATTTCACTCTGTCAACCTGTTTACCTTCCCCAACTCTACACTGAAAGCAAGTAATTTCCTTTTGCGTGAGTTTGCCTTTGCTGCTCGTGTGTGTGTGTGTGTGTGTGTGTGTGTGTGTGTGTGTGTGTGTGTGTGTGTGTGTGCGTTGCTCTAGTTCATTCTCTCGAAATGTTTGTCTGCCTCCTAAACTTTGATGTAACGTACACACACACACACACACACACACACACACACAAACAACATTCCCCTGCTCGTGTCAGACTGAAACAGAATTGTACAGGAGATTGATGATCAAGCTGGTAATACCCTCAGCTCTCTCGCTCTGTCCTTTCTTTGTGTATGTGTGTGTGTGTGTGTGTGTGTGTGTGTGTGTGTGTGTGTGTGTGTGTGTGTGTGTGTGTGTGTGTGTCAAACAGGGAGAAAGACTGGCTATTGCTAAAAGTGATGCAGAACCCCCTCCCCAACGTGCACACTAATCTCCACCCAAATGCATTACAAAAATTAGATCTCTGTGCTGAAAGTTTCTGTGCTTATCAAGTAAAGTAGACCTTTTTTTTTTTTTTTTTTGGGGGGGGGAAGAGGGGGTCAAAGAAGGTTGTTAAGGTTAAAGGCAATGAGCTAAAGAGGGCAGTACAATAAACACGAGGTAAAGCCTTTCATGATGCCTGTTAAATGGCTAGTAAAAGAAACAGAATGACTGCTTGTTGATTGAATGACAGGAAATTTTAGGCAGGATACCAGCTGTAGGCATGACATATGAAATTGCAGGCAGGATACCAGCTATAGGCATGACACAGGAAATTGCGGGCAGGATACCAGCTGTAGGCATGACACAGGAAATTGCAGGCAGGATACCAGCTGTAGGCATGACACAGGAAATTGCAGGCAGGATACCAGCTGTAGGCATGACACAGGAAATTGCGGGCAGGATACCAGCTGTAGGCATGACACAGGAAATTGCAGGCAGGATACCAGCTGTAGGCATGACACCTAAGAAAACGGTGAGCTGCGATGTATAACTATTTCAGTAAGCAATAGGTCAGAGGGGGCACGACTGGTACAGGCATTCGGTTACAGTGGAAAAATACAATATACTGGTTGTGCCACTGTTGATTTATGCTGTATTAAATAATTGTGTGTGCAAAGCCACATAGTGTATGTAAATTCCAATATATTTTTCTTACTGCCACTGGACTGTTGGAGTTCGGAAAGCCTTTCCAAATATAGAATCGTCTGGTGGTAATTAGAATAAAATGTAAACTACGTCTTTGGACTAAAGGGCCTACTTCCGTTTATAAACAGTTTTTTTTTTTTTTTTTTTTTTTTTTAGCAAGCATTGAAAATAGTTGACATGATGAGCTACAGAGAGAAATGTTTCAGTCATTTAATTCTGTAGTTAAGAACTAATAACACTCATCACACAAGTATACTCACAATACACTATTCATTCGCCAGGCACTCAACAGCCTTTATTTTACAACGAATTTGGACGTAACTTAGATATTTTTTGTTATGTTAGTGGTATATGACTGATTTCTAATGTAAGGACACGAACTCACCCACAGAAAATACATCCAGCAACTGCTCACAAGAGAGCCTAGATTCAATATACTCCCTAGTGTAGTGGAGAGAGAGAGAGAGAGAGAGAGAGAGAGAATGTCCCCAACCGCTATCCTTTGTTTTGCGTGGAGATTATATCTGGCCCTGTTCTGCCCTGCCATGCCCTGCCATACCGTGCCCTGCCCTTCCCTGCTGCGCCACACTATGGCCTGTCCTGCCCTGCCATGACATCTCCTACTTGCTTTTCCCTGCCACACCCTGCCCTGTGCATCTCTCACCCTGTCCACTCTACCCTGCCCTACCCCAACCTTTTCTATCCTGCTTTTCTCTGCCCTGCCCTACACTGTCATACACAGTCTCATCTTGTCCCATCCTACCTTGCCCCGCCTTACGCTGCCCCACCCTGCCCTGCCCCACCCTTCTCTCTCCTACTCCACCCTACCTTGCCCCACCCTACGCTGCCCCACCCTGCCCAGACCCATCCATCTTTCTCCTACGCCCCCCTACCTTGACGTGCCCTACGCTGCTTCACCCTGCCATGCCCCACCCTTCTCTGTCCTGCCCCACCCTTCTCTGTCCTACTCCACCCTACCTTGACGTGCCTTACGCTGCCCCACCCTGCCCTACCCCACCCTTCTCTGTCCTACTCATCCTTACCTTGACGTGCCCTAATCAGCATTACCCTGCCCTGACCCACATTATCCTGCCCCACCCATTTCTGTCCTCCTCCTCCTCACCCTACTCTTCCTTGCCCTGCCCCATCCTGCCGTACTCCATCCTGCCCTGCCTCACGCACCCCCACCTTGCAGTGCCGGTCCCTCTTCTGTCCGACCTTGTCCCACTCTACTCCACCTTACCCTGTCCCATTCTGCCCTTCCCTGTCTTGCCTCAACCTGCTCTACCGTCACTTACCTTGCCTTACAATGTCACACCTTGCCTTACCCTGCCCTGCCCTGCGCTGCAATGCCCTGCCCTGCCCTGCCCTGACCCACACAGGAGTAAGTGAAAAGCGTCAAACAACCCCTTCGATCTTTGAGTACACGTTCTGTTTTTCTGTAGATCATTTACCGGTATGCATTTGGGAAGACTGGGGTGGTGAGGCAGGCGAGGCGGGTTGGCTGTGGTGAGGCAGGCTGGGGTGGTGAGGCAGGATGGGGGTGGTGAGACAGGTGGGGGTGGTGAGGCAGGCTGGGGTGGTGAGGCAGGCTGGGGTGGTGAGGCAGGCTGCGGGTGGTGAGGCAGGTTGGACTTGGTGATGCAGGCTGGGGGTGATGAGGCAGGCTGGGGATGGTAAGGCAGGTGGGGGTGGTGAGGCAGTATGGGGTGGTGATGCAGGCTGGGTGTCGTGAGGCAGGATGGGGTGGTGATGCAGGCTGGGGGTGGTGAGGCAGGTGGGGGTGGTGAGGCAGGATGTGGTGGTGAGGCAGGCTGGGGGTGGTGAGGCAGGCTGGGGTGGTGAGGCAGGCCGGGGGTAGTGAGGCAGGCTGGGGGTGGTGAGACAGGATGGGATGGTGATGCAGGCTGAGGGTGGTGAGGCAGGTGGGGATGGTGAGGCAGGATGTGGTGGTGAGGCAGGCTGGGGGTGGTGAGGCAGGCTGGGGTGGTGAGGCAGGCCTGGGGTAGTGAGGCAGACTGGGGGTGGTGAGGTAGGCTGGAGGTGGTGAGGCAGGTGCGATTGGTGATGCAGGCTGGGGGTGGTGAGGAAAAATGGGGTGGTGAGACAGGCTGGGGGTGGTGAGGTAAGATGGGGTGGTGTAGCAAACTGGGGGTGGTATGAGGGAGGCTAGGGTGGTGAACCAGGCTGGGGTTGGTGAGGCAGGCTGGGGTTGGTGAGGCAGGATGGGGTAGTGAGGCAGGCTGGGGTTGGTGAGACAGGCGAGGCAGGCTGGGGTTGGTAAGACAGGTGAGGCAGGTTGGGGGTGGTGAAGCAGGCGGGGGATGGTAAGGCAGGTTTGGGGTGGCGATGCAGGCTGTGGGTGGTAAGGCAGGCTGGGAATGGAGAGGTAGGCTTGGGAGGTGGTGGGCAGACTTCTAAAAGTATCAGTTCGGTTTATTAACCTTAATTTCATCCTAGCCGGCTGGCCGACATAAGAATTTTAATGTGACATATGAGACGATAACTGATAGACTGAAATGAAGTCATAGAGTTTAATAGGATACTTACAATTAATCTGCTTGTAAGTTAACAGTCTTACTACACATGAGAATATATAATAATTCTACAGCATCCCTCACAAAAGTAATGACTTACCATTTTTTACAGCATACAAAATAAGGACCACTAAAGTGACTAGTACTGCCGCTGTAGCAAAGCGCATGTTCACGGATCGGAATTTCAGATGTCCGCCCACCAGAACTAAGCGTTATGCCCGAACAATTTGTAAACTTTTTGAAATATGAATTACTCTGTCTGTAAAAATACCCGTAACTACACTTCCCCCGCCATACCACTGTGTAGCTTTGTGCTGCTTGTGAACTAGAGGATGTGTTGGTCTGGTTACACCAGTGTACACTGGAAGTGTATCATTTGTTTAGAGTATCAGGGAAAGCTGCAGTATTCAGCGGAAAACATATTTTTTATAATAAGCATTATCGCACGGTATGACAGTAAAATGGTTGCAAATCATCAAAGCACGCCCAGGGACTGACACCCTAACTACCAAACTCATCAGCGAGATGACAAGCCATCCTAACACTGTTTCATAGGCAAATCCGGGGTGAACAGATCTGAAACAGGATCTTTGGTTATCTGAGAAACATAAATCTGAAGAGGAAGAAGTCGTCTTTGGGGAAACGAGAAAACATTATATCCATCCATCCATCCATCATCCAATCCTACATTGCCCCATGAGGAGCGTAGGAGCCCGGGGTTAGGCAGTTGGTCCCGACATTTGAGATGAGAGTGAAAAATAATATGACCAAAATTTCAGTACCAAATTTATGTCTGGAAGATGCAAAAGCCAGGTGTGACAGATGCCAACGTTAGGTCTGAAGGATGTGGCTTTCATTTAAATTAATTTGGTTGGGTCTTGTTTACGTGGTTTCTCCGTTCTCTTTTAATTTTAATAGGAAGACCATGCCCGGTTTAATAGGATGCCAGTGTGCCCGAAGGAGAACAAGAAAAATGTTCAATGACGCTAAGGTCTGGTTTGATAGATGGTATTTTCTCATTAAAGTCGTGATATTATGTGAAATGGAAATATAATTCTTTTAAAAATGAAGGCTGTTCAGGGAAAATCAAGGTCGAGAACTGCAGAAATTTCATATTAATACCCTGAAAATAAATATGGTGATTGTAAGAAGCAAAGTGAAGAGCTGTGCCGTAACTAAATGGGAGAGAACAGTGAGATGGAAGGGAGAAATAGCAGAGGAAGACAACACATGAAATGAGAGGATGACGTTGAAAAGTATTTATACACATGTAGATAAATAGATATATAAATACTTAGAGACAGATAAGTAGATACAGACAGATAGATAGATATGAATAAATAGCTAAAATAATTAAACAGTAATGAGCTTAAAGAGTGTAACACCAATTTGTCTAAGAACTGAACATGTGTGTTTGCTCATTAAACTTGACCTTCGACTAGTTACTCTTAAACTCGAGTAACATCATTCTTGCCTCACCCTTATCCCTCCCACCAAGTTTGGTCCAAGTCTAATCAAGGTTGTTTAACTAGAAAGGGCCGTGTGACTCTGACATTAGACGTTTCCTTGTGACGCTGGTATTTGGCTGCTACTTCTCCAGATCAGATACTTTTAGCCTTGCCATACCTTGAGCGTTTTCTTTAATATTTAGTTTAAATTGGATGAAAACTGCATACCTTGACGTTTGATCTGTTGTTAAAAAAAACTATGGGTCAACCCCCGGGCTGATCCTCAACACTTCTACTAAGTTTGTTTCAGATCAGATCAAAACTGTTTTAAATATTTTGTTCACCCACAGAAACACAGGTGGAATTTTGACCTTAACTTGTGACCTTGACCTTTGAATGTTTTTAAAATCGACTCCATTCTTTTCCTTGTCCTTGAGTTTTCCTCCAAATTTAGTCTAAATTGGGTTAAAACTATTACAAATGACCTTGCTGCATCAAATTAAACTTAGCTCTGTAACTTTAACCTTCGACCTATTTATTGCAAAAACAACAGATTACTCCCTTGGGTGCGTGTACTGTATATTCGGGTCCTCACTGTATTTCGTTTGGTTAAAATCGGATAAATAATGTGTGTTATTTTATTCACACACACACACACACACACACACACACACACACACACACACACACACACACACACACACACACACACACACACAGAAAAAACAGGAGTTGGAGGTGCAGTGATGTCAGTCGAGCAGAGGATATTGTGGAACGGCAGGTGAGGGAACTGAAGGAAGTGGGTGGGTGTGGGGGCCGGGGATTTGGAGCCATCACGGTTGAGAAATAAGACGGTATCACTGAGGGAAGAGCCGGCTGGGGACCCAAACAGTCACTTTGATCCCACTGAGACTCGAAAAGTGTGACCGAAGGCTTAAAGAAGATTGTGGAGGAGAGGCGAAGAGATACAGGGCCAGTGGAAAAGCGGGATGGGGCTAGGAGGATCTCACCGCCAGCGCACACACACACACACACACACACACACACACACACACTGTAGCAGGAACCATTTAGTGCAAGACATACACACACACACACACTATAGAAGGAACCATTTAGTGCAAGACTTACGCGACGCCAGAAGTGCATTATTTACCAGGTGAACGGGAAAAATAATCTTCTAGCATCACCATTAATTTCCATACAGACAGTTACTGTGATGACGTACTGAAATTTTTGTGAACTGAGAAGATTTAAAGGCTTCACTCTCTTTGTCGGATTTTGTTTTATGGTGTTGACCAGGAACTCGGATGGCCCATTGAAGGAGAGAATGGACATGTGCTGCATAATAATAGATAATCTGATAGTAATGTAGTTCCTTAGACGCCGCCTATTTTCCCTCTTGTTTCTGGACTCAGCCAACCTTATGTGTAGAGCGTGGGAAGGTGATGATGATGATGATGATGATGATGATGATGATAATGATACTGCTGTGTATATGCGCTGGTATAAGCATAAAATCCATCTATCTGTCTATCTATAGCCAGACGCTATAATTCCATAAGGGATGGACGTTTGTCTGTGAGTTAGTTTTCATTTCAGCAAATCCGGGATGTTGACGATTTGATTTGCCATTTTGACCAAATAATTAATTGGCAATATAATGGCACACAGCTCACGCTTACCGTTACATATCCTTTTGACTGAGATCTGTCAGATTTTATAGCTGAACACACTGCCAAGTAATAGTCACCTTTCATTTCTTACCTCTATCTTTCCATTAACATTTCTCACTTAGTTCGTGCCTGTAATTTCGTACGTAAATACTTTTTCTTTTTTCTTATGTACCAGCTATCACTTCACCGCAATTACATTTTTAAAGCAATTTTTTATTCTTATTTACTGCGGCATCAAATTTCTTCTTCTATGCAAATCTCTTTTGACTTTCTTATTATTCCTCAGTCGTTCCAAAACTATTATACAGTGAATTTAACTTACCTCCTCATACCTCCAGTTTCGTCTGTTATTTCACACTCTGAATTCACAGCCCCGCAGAATGAAAAAAAAAAAAAATGCTGATTTGTTGAAGATAGTTGAATCCGGTCATTTGGAGGCCTTTTTTTTTTTTTTTTTTTTTTTTGGAGAAAAACAATCAGATTTTGTACAGAACGTCAATTTATTTCACCAAATACAATGGTAAGTTTGTTAAAGTTATAGGAACGCTATGATGTACTACGGTGTGAACTTTCTTAGTTATCTTTGTGAGTACCCAAGATTGCCACAATCACGTTTCCAGCACCATCAGCAATCAGCCATCATTTGCAAGTCCCATCGGCCTTGATATCGTTTTTCCATCGTTTTTATGCCCTGATGGAATCTCTCTCCTCGTACATAGCCTATGGCTCCAAGATTTTCAGGGAAGTAGTCTACGAATATATGACTATGCAGAATGTGTATTTCACACTCATATTGCACCCAAATATCCGAAAACTAGGCATCAAGTCCTCAACAAGTTGCGTATAGTTTTCAGCCTTGGTTGAGGAAGCCCAATACAACTTCTACAAACGCCTTCCAGGCATTCCTTTCGTCCGTTTTCATTACGTTCGTGAACTGATGGTCTTTGATCAACAATCATATTAGTGGGCCATCAAAAATACCAGCTTTCAGTTTCTTATATACCATGGCAGGGAATCTGGAACAGAGGTATTGAAAACAGCTTCCTTCTTCATCTAAAGTTTTTACACTTTGTTTCATTAGACCAAGCTTGATGTGCAATGGCGGAAGCTGTATTTTTTCTGGATCAACCAAAGATTCATTAACAGCATGCGTCTCACCAATTTTAAATTCATTCCTTTCTGGCAACTCTTTTTTCATCCAGTGTTGAATCCTTGCACGACTGTCCCATAAACATTAAAAAAAGAAAAAGAAAATGGGAATTTGGTGTAGCCATCTTGCTGTCCCAGGGGCATCGACAATACCTTGAGATCCCCGCAGACGACCAAGTTATGTTCGTTGCATTTGATTTTATCCAATATCTTCCTCATAATTTCATAGGATTCTTTCAAATGAACTGACTGTCCAGTTAGGACTGAAGCCAGCTCGTTTCCTTTATGCTGAAAGACACATTTTATATTTCTCTCTGAGCTATCATTTAAAAGTCTCCGTTGATCAGGATGGTAATGGGTACATCCCATTCTTTCATAAGACCTCTGATGTCCTTACAAAATACGAATGCTTCTTCCACCTTGAAAATTTTCAGTAGGTCATTTTCTCTGCTTCTGAATAGAGTTAATGTTGTTCCTGGAGCTAGCAAGTTTTTCACATTCAACCTTGTACCCAGCAGTTCAGCAGACTCTTTTGGCAAGTCAAGATCTCGCACCAAATCATGCAACTTAGTCTGGCTAAACAATCTCGGAGCCTTGTAATCAAACAGTGAATCATGGTCGTCACTGTCCTCATCATCAGTCACTTCAGCAAGGTCGTCTTCATCTTCAGAACAAATGAAGGCAGCGAAGACTGGAATAGGCTCTTGCTCAGTATGAGGGATAGGCCTCCTTACTGATGGAAGGTCAGGCTATTTAATGAGATACTTTGTCTTGGTACTGAATCCAGAAACGCTGACAAGGCAGAAGTAGCAATCGTTGAAATGGTTTTCTGGCTTCCTTCAAATCATGAGCATCCCAAAGCTCAGGTTCTTCCTCTTTCCTTTGGTCCATTGTCTAAGGTTCTCCACACAAGATCTACATGCAGAATGAGGTGCCCAAATTTTATCCTGATCACCCCGTTTCCTCCCAAAATATGCGTGATATGCCTTTTGAACAAGGTTTGATATCTTTGTCAGCTGTTTTGGCGTAGCAAAACAACCGCTTATATAACAAAATAAGTCAGGGTCAACCTTGCATTTTCTCCGTTTATCTGCCTTGGATAACCTGGAAAGAAACAAAAAATAAAATCAATTCTCAATATTCAATGTATGTAGGTGAGAAATGGATATATTAATTAATTTAAAAGTACAAGGTTGAGAAACATAAATACAATACTGTAAGTGGAAATTCGATTCGAATAACAAAACCGCATTTGTCCATTACATTATTATAACGTATTATGCATTTTGTGACTAAACGTGACGTGATGTGTAAAAATGAAACTTATATTCGGAATCAGCGTCTTCTACCCCAAATCAATCCTATTTGGATAGTCAGCAAAATTGATGTAGAGTTGTGTTATCCATCTTACATTCTTGTGTGTACTCATCACTTACCTTCCTTTTTTTTTTTTTTTTTAATGTAAATTTTAACCTTTTACCGTCAGTATTAACCACGGACTTGTAATCATACGCGAAAAGCATACTGAAAGCAAAACCCCCTCAAAAGCATATTTTATGACAGAGGATTCTCATGCAAAAGAATTAATACTCCCTCTCTGGCATGTCCTGGCGGATGACATGTTTTGCTCGAAGTGTGTGTGTGTGTGTGTGTGTGTGTGTGTGTGTGTGTGTGTGTGTGTGTGTGTGTGTGTGTGTGTGTGTGTGAACAAAATAACTGAAATATTTTCATCAGATTTTATTCAAACAAAAGTCTGTTGAGATATATGGATTATGCAAGAGTAAAGGAATTTCAGTTAAGTAATAATCAGTCAATATGTCCAATGTCAGGGCCACATGACAACTAAAAAAACGTTTGATCTGATATGGACCAAAGTTGCTGGAAGTGTTAATGATTAGGCAAGAATGAGGCAACTGATTATTTTTAAGAACAATCTAAGGTCAAAGTCACAAAGCAAAGTAAAAGATATAGTCCTTAGGCAGATTGGTCCACCATTGCAATTTGAGCTCAAGTTCTTGTTAATCATGTACTCCCCAGCTTCATTATACAGAGGTGTACTGTACTTGTATTTGTGAGTGGTGTGGTATATGACAGGGAAAGTTAGCCTCACACAGTGTAGTGGCTCAATGTATAACTCTGGCCTGATGGAAAATCCTGTTCCTGTGAATGGAGGCAGTTTCATTCCTAATAACTTCTCGAGGATTTCTCGAGGATTTCCCGCATCTCTATTGAGAGAGAGAGAGAGAGAGAGAGAGAGAGAGAGAGAGAGAAACTTCCAGAACTTAATAAACGGCGGAGATGAGTCAACAGAGACAGGAATATAGTTGGATAATTGGACGTGAGTAAAGGTGACATGGAGAATAGTTCCGGTACACACACACACACACACACACACACACACACACACACACACACACACACACACCGACATTTATTTGCAGCAATCAGAGTTCACCTGTGGAATATAAATACACCAGTGCTCTCCGACACACCGCCCGATTCCATTGGCTGTTCGGTGATTTGTTGCATGTAATAACTTACTCTTCCAATTCAGGTTTAAATTGCTACAATACATAAATCTCTCTCTCTCTCTCTCTCGTTTTATATATCTATATATATATATATATATATATATATATATATATATATATATATATATATATATATATATATATACACACACACAGATGTATATGTAGCTGCTACCCATGTATCTACTGTATCTAGCTAGCTAGCTGTCTGTCTATCTATCAATAACTCAAACTATAAAGCCATGTACTTTCATTATTTTTAATGTGACAAGGAGTCAAAAACTAACAGATACATGCGAGCTCCAAAATATAATTCAGTGGGTGCCATGGTGTCCGCAAGCTACAGCTGGGCAGCTCTCGTCCTGTAATGCAGTACAGTAATAGCCTTCCTCTCTACATTGCACCTGCTGGGGTATCCGGCGTTGCCCAGTGTCGTTTTGCTCTGCTTGTTGTTGCTGCATATCTCGAACAGAGTGACAGAATTCCCGGCAATGTGGTTTAAACACGAGTTGCATTAATATGGTAATTCGTAAAGTAGTTGTGTGAGAGAACCTCATTCGCTTATGCTTTCTAATAACTTGTATGCTGTTCACAAGGTCTTAGAGCGAGTCATACTAAAACCTAGTGCAGTAATGTTCCAATTTCCTCCAGCAAAGTCACAAGAACAGAGTGCCAGCTGGTGCAGATGATCACCAAAAGCAAAGCCCTTAACATTTATACCTCCGTGACCTTTATTGATGCCGTACGCTATACATCACTATCCATAATGTTTACTTTGGAAATGGGAGAATGTGTACAGAAAAGGGTGTTAAGTAAAGGCAAACAGATTATGTGACTACAAAAGCATTTCTCTCTCTCTCTCTCTCTCTCTCTCTCTCTCTCTCTCTCTCTCTCTCTCTCTCTCTCTCTCTCTCTCTCTCTCTCGCAGTCCAGTTGTATTTACATTATGGGGGCTCTCAAAAAAACATGACAAGTAACTTAAACATTTGATCATATAACTTAGTCACGTCCCATCCTAACCTGGTGTATCATTTCGCAAAAGACATTAGGGATCCAAATCACTTGCAAATTATATCATATCATTTCCATTGTATTTTTTTTTCGTGATAAACAAAATCATTATATTGGCTGTATTATTCCGGTAAAAAACAAAATGAGATTCCATTTGACAGACTCGTATTAATCCTTTTTCTGCTTTCGTTCTCATAATGTTTTCAAAAGTACTGTATTATCCATTCTATCTGTCCATCTATAGCCAGACGCCTCAGTCCCGTAAGGAGTGGCCACAAACACCTCGCCTTCATGTCGCCCTGTCCCCTGCCATTTCGCTGCCCGCCCCTCAGGTCACACACCCCTCTCACATATACCTCTCCACTCCATCCTTCCATCTCATCCTCGGCCTCCCCCCCCCCCTCGCCCCCTTACTCATATACAACAGTCCGTATTCTCGTCAGTTAAGGAAGCACTGTAGCACCTCTTCCTCAGCGATTTATTTTTTATTTCGTCTGGTTAGCATAAATTAGTATGTTATTTACGCTGAAAGTGCTGGTATTATAATTATTTATATCACACAAAAGGAGAGAATAACAAGTAATAAGCAAAATAAATCGCTTAGGAAGAGGCGTTAGGGAGCTTCTTCAGTCAACGAGAAGACGGGTCAGCGTTTCTCTCAAGACCCTGTGATGTAACTGATGCTTCACTTTACTTAACCTCTTAAGCCCGGAAGAGGCATTTTGACTTTTATATAATCCAGTTTAGAAATGACCTCCTTGGGTTGTACGTGATGGGCTGTACTGTACGTGTTGGGTTGTTCGTGTCTCATTAAACCGATAACTGATGCTGTGTTGGCAGGATCACGGCTCTGCAATACGTCGTTTTTCACGAACTCTGAAGACAAAATATAAAGATCGTGTAGGTACGTGTCTGTGGATAAATTTCAGAGACGTATTCTAACAGGTAGACTGATGTTGACAGAAGAATGTTTAGATATGACATGGCTGCTTCATCCATTATTCCTGCCCCATTTATAGTATGGAAATAAACAGTTGAAAAACAATATTCGGAATGATCGTTTACAAGAGATGAGGTTCAGTTCAAGTCTGCTGCACTTACAAAGACTTACTTAGTAGGAAAATTATCTTTGTACCCTTTATTTTGAAGAGTTACATTGCCTGCAGAAAGTGTCATGTGTATGCAGTTCTGTGACTCGACAGCCACCAGAGAGGTCTGAATTATTACCAGTGTGGTGTATAATGTTGGCGTCATCATCATCCACAAGCCAGGCTCTTCACAAATCCAGGAACACACAAGGGATAATGTCATGGCGCTAATTTATCAGCACTAACATCACCACCTGTTCTTCTCGCCTACCACAGAGAAGAAAAGCTGCCAGTGACTTGGCCATCCAGCAAGTTAAACATCCTAATGACAGCGTGTTAATTACATCATCTGTCAGAGCAATCCGAGCTGACAAGAAAATTCTGGTGGTGACAGTGGTATTAATTTAGCATCCAGGAAAACAAACGCTCCAGTATGTGAGTAATGCGAGGCAATCCCGATAGGCAGTAAAGGAAGTGAACGACGAGGAGATTAATGTGGCAATGATGTCCCCTTGTTTATACCCGGGTGACTCCATACTGAGGAGCATACCAAAACAACAGATTAGGTACTGGACTTATATTCTCCACACTGAAGCACCACGACCCAGTAGAGCAAGGGGTCGGGGAACCCATTTCGGGTATTACCTAAAAATTTATTTGAGTAAATTGAAATTGCCTACATCTGAAAAAAAAAAAAAAAAAAAAAAAAAAACGTCTGTATACACATTTGTCAATAGTAAGGCGGCAACACAACAACTATCATGATACATTATATATGGTTTTACTTCTTGTTCGCTAAAACTTAAATCATTTATATGAAAAATCAGTAACATACCGCAAGCATTACCTTTCATACTGCACACATTACCCCTAAAATTTTAGATTGACCCCATTTGTGGTATTATACCCCTGTCCCCCGACCCCTGCAATAGAGATAACGATGACTTAGTTGCTGCAGTATTCACTCACGATGCCTGAATAAAAGTGGGAGGTGCTGTGTTAATTCTGAAGGATAAGATCAGGAAGTACATTTATTCCAACAGTAATTACAACGCCTACCTGTCACCAATATTTTAATGTGTCTGTTTACCGCTCACGAGCGATAAATAACAATAAAGGAGAGAATATGATTGACAATTCTCACCAACGAAGTATTTTTACTCTAACTCGTGAATAAACAATACTATTCCTGTTGTTAACACTGCACCGAGTTGATTTACTTCAAAGCAGTTATGTTAAAAGATAATCATTTTTCACCACTATATCTGTATTTATTAGTATCAATGCCTACTTTGATCTGCATTCATATGTCAGACCATTATTGCTGTTATGTGAAAATTTCCTACTATGTATTTGAAAGCAAGACTGACAAACGTTAGGTGAGCTCGATAAAGAAGCTAATGAGAAGAGAATTGTGAGACTCAGATAAGTATGAGAAGTAACCACAGGAAGATCAGCTGGGGTGCATGAATAGATTGCAGTTGATTCTGCTGTAGATAATACTTCGTGAAGGCAGCTTTGTTTCTTTTATGGGAAGGGGAATATGACGATAGTCAAAAAAAGAAAATGAAACATAGACAAGGGTAACGCGTATATACTTGTGTGTTTGAGCTATTAATACGACACACAACACGACCCACGTGATGAAGTATTTACGTGAACATGACCCTCACACCCACATCGAGGCTGAACAACGACAAAAACACAACACTGGTTGGCTGGAGTTTTTCCTGTCACGTAAAATGATGCCCGGTATGTAGGGTGGTTTACAGTCACTTAAATTATCTGGAGTACGATAGCCGACCCTCGAACCCTCCACATGGCGGGCTTTCCAAGGTCCACAAATAAATAATATGGGATGGGCTGCTAAAGTGTTTTACTATATACAAAGGCGCTGATGAGGAGCCTACACGTGATGCCGCTGTGCAGTCTGGGTGAAGAGACACTGCTGCGGTGTCCACCCGGAAGCTAAAACTCCTCATATTCCCCTGCACCTCGCCGTAGGGAAGAGTTTTGGTCCGACCTTGGAGAGGCGCTGTCTACCACAAGGGAAAGAGGAGAGGGACGGCTCCCTGCACGATGTATGTACTGTATTGTACCTTTAGGACGGCCCCGCAGAAGCAGTTGTTTACCTGTGAGGGATGAGTCTGCTCGGCCATACAGACCGGTGTAAAGCTACAACAACAGTTATATGCAAAAACTCCTTAGGTTATTTATGTACGTAGAAAAGTATGCCATGAGAGCTGGAACTCAATGTGCCAGAGGAAAGAAAGAACTAGTGAAGCTTCAGGTCGAGGGTGACAGAGGGTGGCTAGAAGCTGGGAAGTCCGCCTGTGCCAGAGAGTGTTATGATGGCATTAAAGCCAGAGAATATATTTTTGTTCTGCAGAAGAATTGTACCTGATACACCCCGTCCAGGTTTACGAGTACAGTATTATAGCTTGGGTCATTATTGGGTTGGTCAAGGATCGTAATGGTTCAACTCAAACCTGGCAAGTTTAGGACATCAGCCTCTATCAGTCCAGCGTGAAAAAGTATAATTGGTGAGGAAGACTTATGTTGTGAGAGGAGATGAATCATAACGGGTGACTGGAGGTGTTGTGACACGCAAGGGTTCGCCAGCGGGACGTTCTCTCACAAATTACATAACTTGTACATCATCAACATGCCGGTGGCCGTCTTTAGACTTTATTAGACCTAGTATTATTCTAGGTAGACATTTGCACTATTCTTCTGGGTTACTTAAAATATTGCAAAAGATTTCTTAATTTTCTGTCTTCTTCCTCATCAAACAAAAAATGTTCTTTGCAGTATGTTAGGGAGATTAATTCACAGACAGGCAAACAATCGTCAGTTACATCATCAACTTGCCGTGTTACCTCCGAGAAAAAATCCGTAAATCTACTGAGGTAGGATAGCAAAGGCTAATGACCAAAGGTTAGAGGAAAGGGAGGTGAACGAAGTCATGCAGGGATTTGATAAGTGTTGATGATGGCTGCGATGGTGGGAGTTAGTTTACTATGCAGCTAGACTGTGGAATATTACCGTAAGTTGTGTAATTCACAGTAATTTTAACTGAAGCAGAGTATTTAAATATACTGTAAATTAATGTTAATGTAATTCTAGACCTTCAAATAATTTACGCTTAGTAAGGAAAATTCAAAGAGAATCTGAGATAATTCACCAGAAAAGGGGACCATATGAATCCACAACCAACTATAGTCTTTCTACTCAAATTTGGCCTAAAACTGCAGTCTCTTAAATGCCGTGTTGCAAAAATAAATCAAAAGTAGACTATGATTCTGGTCATGAAATGTTATGGAAAGGACGTAGCACAGCAGCATTTTCTTACTCTGCCACTGAGCTAAGTGAAATAACCAGCAAATGGACGAAAATCTGGACCAGGTTAAAGTGAAAAGACTTTAGTATCCCATGTGATGCAGGAGTTGCAGGAATTAATATGTCTGTCGCTTAAAACTGGGTCACGCAGAGATCATTTTTTCTCGTATCAGTTATGAGGAAATTTACCATATTGTTTTTTTTTGTTTGTTTGTTTCACGACAGAATATATACATTGGTAGTCAGATACGTTCAAGACCATCTACCTATTACTTCATAGAACAGGCACTAAAATTAAGTTAGTGGCACCAAATAAGTGCAACTCTCTTGTGTTTGCGCTGATTTCCATTGAAATTTCTGTACATATAAGATATTTCTATACATATAAGATTGTACTGTGCAGTTGACTCTCGTGCCGTGTGGTGCGGTGAGGATTTGTCCCATCTCCCCTTGGGGCTAAGCTATGAATAAATGTGTGTGTGTAGATAAGTAATTTGGGAGTGTGTCGTCGTGTCTCGACTACCCCTATATATTTGAGGGAAGCAGCCTAGGTATGTAGAGATATTTAGAAATTATAAAACTTGGGACTGCTTTATCTTTCTTATCCACGATTTTCACCATTTAAGGAGAAAGAACTTTATAGAGTGAGGATAAGACAGTCATGAGGCCAGATCAATACAGTATTCGCAGGGGAAGCATACCACTGTAATGTCACTATATATATATATATATATATATATATATATATATATATATATATATATATATATATATATATATATATATATATATATATATATATATATATAAGATCAGAGATGATAGCAACCATAAAGGAAAAAAAAACGGAATTACAAAGAAATAAAACAGCAACCTGCTCTACATCAGCGTCATAAGACCCAGCTTTACTAAAAAATAAAATGATTGTCCGTCTTTGTTGCGTAATTAACGATGATATGCCTCACGAACAGTGACAAAAACATCAGTATTCCAGTAACTATAAGGAAGCAGTGTCGGTAATATCATCCTTTCTAAACACGATCATAAAGTTTAGGATTCCAATAAGACCCGAAGTGCTGTGTGTGTGTGTGTGTGTGTGTACGCTTTTATTATTTGAAATGAAAGAGTACTTGTATGTACTTTATATATTTGTGATTATACATGGTGGAGAGAGAGAGAGAGAGAGAGAGAGAGAGAGAGAGAGAGAGAGAGAGAGAGAGAGAGAGAGAGAGAGAGAGTTACAGAAGATACTGGTAAACTCTCCTCCAGTTAGCAAAAATTCCATCTTTATAGTTGCTTTATTTTCTTTTCTTTTTGCAAAATTGTGTATATAATATTTTCCAGTCATGATCTCCCACAAGCTTCAGCCAAAATAGTTTACCTGTCGAGTGATCCATAGACAGACACAGTAAACGAGGAAGGGATGGCCGGAAACGAATTGCTTTCATTGGACTGTATCCTTTGCCATCAGTCTGCCTTTTCTCCAGCTCACACGCCTGTCACATATACCCCTCCATCCTACCCATCTTTTTAAGGTTACATCCCTTTTGGCAGTTATATGAATTTTATATGTAGCTTCAGTTTTCATCATTCATATACAAAACCTTCATACATTTATTTATTTATTCATTTGTCATATATAGTTTTCATCATTCATATACAAAATCTTTATAGATTTATTTATTTATTCATTTGTCATATATAGTTTTCATCATTCTTGTACAAAACCTTTATAGATTTATTTATTTATTCATTTGTCATATATATTTACTTTTGTTTGGGGCACAGCATCTATTTCTGTCAGTTACAGGGCAGTTGTTGGCATTCCCTCATGTACTCAGACTGTCATCATAAGTTTGATCTCTTTGCAATGCTTTCTGCGTTTCTGGTATAGCTAATAGATTTCCAGTCATATATCTAAATTAGTTTTTTTTTTCTTTTTTCTTGCTACTACGATGTGAAGTTCACTGTTTCCTCACTCCCCCACCCCTTTCCAAATATCCATTGTTTCCCTAATTTCACTTCCTATGAAACAGTATTTTCTATATATCTATCTATTGCCAGACGCTTGAATCCCATAACGGGTGACCACAAACAAAACGCCTCCATGCCGCCCTGTCCATTGCCACTTCACTGTCTCGCTCCCAGCTCACACCCCCCTCCCACATATACCTCTTCACTCCGTCCATCCATCTCATCCTCGGCCTCCCCCTTCTTCACCCCTCATCGACCTCACTCGCATACACTCTCCTCGTTAGTCTCTCTCTCTCCATCCTCTCCACATGGCCAAAATGTATTTGAACAGTGGTTTATTTGTCTGTCTGAAAAGACAGATCTGTACCGACATGTGATATACAGTGGCACTCTTCCTTGGACATCTACCACTCTGATTGTCCATTGTATTCGGCCACATTCAGTGACGGGTGACCCAGAAGAGCATAACCGTAACATTTCCTCGGTTACAGGTGCTACCTCCCTCTCTCCCCTCAGCTGCTCACCCCTCACCCTGATGAGGTCCTCATGCCTTGGCACGTACCGGCGAAATAACCCGTAACTTCAGCAGACTTTATCATTTTGGCTTTCAGCGCACTGGGTGAAAGTTACGAGAAAGTGTGGACGGGAAAAATGTTCGTGGGCTGACTGTCAAACCAGGCTGACTTCCATGAAACGCCAGGCTCAGCTCGCCTTTTGTGATTCCCTCTGGCTCAGGTGTTGGTGGGTGGGATCTGGTGCGTGTTATGTTTTTTTCCATGTACCTTTTTCTTCTTCTTAACGAATATTCACTTCTTTTAGCTCTGCCTAAATAGAATATCTCTATTTCTTAATTTCGCTTCGTTAGTTGTCAGTCACGTATATATATTTTTTTCTGTCTAGCTGATAACTTTGTTGCTGAATGGTTGTGTCGTTTTCTTTTTTTCTTGTGTTGTAGTTCCCCCCCCCTCTCTCTCTCGTGTTCCTTGTCACTTCCAATTTTAATCTACTCAGTCGCGTCCCTTTCTTTTCCCGTTGGTTCTGGTTCTGACTATTTTCTGTCTCCAAATGTTCTTTTTTCCTTTGGCTTTCTTCCTTTCGGTCGTCTTCCACTGAACTGCTCGTTTTAGTAGAGCTCCGTGTTTTACTTACGAAGTTCCGTTTGGCGGTTTCCTATCCACTGTTTTGGTGCTATATTTTATTCCCTACAGTGTTGTTCATTTGGGCATCCTTTTGTATTCCCTTCGTCTGGTCGTATTTTCTATGCTTATATCCCTGTCAGTCATTATATTGTTCTGTCTGGCTGTGTCCCTTCCAGTCCTAGTCTGTGTGATCATATCTCTTTCAGTCCTATTCTGTGCAGTTGTGTCCCATTCAGTCCTGTTATTTGTGGTTATGCCCCTTGCAATCATTATTTCTGTGTTGGCGCCCCTTTCAGTCATATTTTGTGTGGTTGTGTCCCATTCAGTTCTATTCTGTGTGGTTGTGTTCCTTCCAGTCCTCTTCTGTGTGGTTGTGCCGCTTTCAGTCCTGTTTCTTGACGCTGTTTCCCTTTCAGTTCCGTTCTCTGGGGTTGTCACCAAGTCCTTTTGTGTGTGGTTGCCCCGGTTATCAATTCATTGATATTGTATGTAGTTGTTTCCCTTTCAGTCCTGTTTCGCGTAGCTGTGTATGTTCCAGTGCGGTTCTCCTTTGGTCATTAACCATGCCGCTGTGACCCTCCCAGTCTGCCTCCTTTGGCCTGATAGGCCTGCGGTTCCTCTTCGAATGTCGGCAGGGAGAATATGTGCCGGTGTGGAGAGGATATTTTCGTGTACCCCCTAGTCAAACTGGGCCATACTTTCGAAGCTGATGGAGAGGTGGTTGCAAGGAGAGTTGGGTCTAGTTGCAGCAGTTCTCAGTACCCAGCTTCTGACTATATTCTACTGATCTCTTTTGTGTTTCATTATTACGAACTGCAGTGCTGAATATTTTCTTATACTCATTCTTCTAATTATTTAAATGTAAATACATGCATAGTATGAAATGAACAACCATTTTCAAAATCATAATGTAATGGTAAACCTATAACCAGGCTCAGAGTTCCCAAGAGCGACAGGAGAAACTATAAATACGGTACTTTGACTTCAGCCTTCCTGATGGTGATGACCAACTTTTGTGAATTTGGTGTGCCCGGTGGGGAGAAAATAGGCATATGGAGGGTAAACAGGCGACATTAAAAACATAGGTCCATGGGGAACATAGGCATTGGAGGGAAAATATGTCCATATGAAGAAAAAAAGGCCCATCGTAGAAATTGGTCCAAGGGGAAAATTAAATCCAAATAGGGAAGTAAGTCCACGTGGGAAAGTAGGACCATTAGGAAAAGAAAGTCGTGGTGGAAATAGGTCCTTAGGGAAAATGATATGTCCGTTGGATATAATAGGTCCACGGGGAAAATAGGTCCAGGGGGGAAATAGGTCCAAGGGGAAATTGGTCCAAGGGGAAATTGGCCCAAGGGGGAAATAGGTCCAAAGAGAAGAAGCGGTTTTCTGAAAAAATGGATCAAAGCTCAACATTGGTCAGTAAATGCTTCATATTATTCCAAAGCTGTTTCCACACGATTCTTATATATAACCATTTACACTGATATTACGAAAATTATCAGTGTCGATATTTTCAACTTCGTAATAACCCAAAACTCTCAAGTGGTCAATTAAATTTCCTTAGGCTTTTTAACTACATGCATAGACCCAGTTAGGCTTAATAGTTTCGGAGAAACACATTTATGGTGCACGCTTTGCTCTCTGACTTCAAGTAAAATGGTGGCCAATTTTGAAAAAAGGAACTTAACTTACAAATTACTTCTTTTTAATGAGTTTTATGAGTTTTACAATGGTGTGCTTAGATTCGCTGTATCTGTAACAGACTCCGAGATAACACGATTCTGGTGCTGAGCTCATTCTGTATGTCAAATAGCCTACTCAGTCTCTTGCTCTGCTCGCTCGTTCAAGCAGACAAACTCCGCACGTATTATCGTAAGAACATATTACGCTGCTTGTTTTTACCGCTTCTTCTAAGTGGATTTTTGTCAGCCTAATTGTAGAGACAGTTGGTATATCACACCAGGATACACAACGAAAGCGATACTTCAGTCGTAATTGGAAAGAGAGAGAGAGAGAGAGAGAGATCTTCGTCCCTTGAGAATGGAAGGTATACCGGAAGTACTAAAGAAAGGTATTCCAATGAGGCCGATAACATCTGGCACTGGGAGCACCCACACGAGCTGCCTAAGTGGCTAGCTAAGCCCCTCTCTAACTCCCTGAGCACCTTACGTGGTGTACAATCAAGAAATTTGATTCACGCAGTCGAACAGCTCAATGACGTGACCAGCAATAATAATATGGCAAGACTGGACGTTCAGGTCACTCTTCTTCAATGTACCGAAAGCGGGGGCCATGCAGGCGGCACCAAGAACAGAGTATATCACTGAAGATGAGGAGCTACCGCCAGTAAACTGCGTTTTGTGTGCACGTGATGAGCAAGCGAGCGCCAGATAATCACAATTTCCTTCTGATATAAAATTATAAGCAGAATCTCCGATATTTAATTGCTAGAGTTGATGCCAAAAAAAAAAAAAAAAAGTGCTATGACAGATTTTTAAAAATTGATGTTGTAATTGTGGCATTCACCGATTAAAGCCGAACACTTCCTTGGAAAACTCGAGATATCAAGGGGTTCTTACGCCTTTATGAGTGAGTATTCAGTTGATGACAAAATTTATTGAATGAATGTATCACATGCAGAAAGAATTTCAACTCTGCTTCGCATGGAAGTAATATTATCTTCTGCTTATCGTGACGGTTGGGTCGGGCTGGGCCTGGCCGGGTTTGGTCGGGCCGGGTCGCTCATTTCCAGACAAAACTGAGAGTAAACATGGCTCACTGTCTTCGCTCGTTCGCTTGTAATTACCAAGGTCTTACTACATTGAACTAATGCTACTATGTGCTAGGTTCGAAACATTTGCCTGCAATGAAGCGGAATATAGGCAACACAAACGTCTAACCATGGGCTCGCCTTTTTCTGCAGTCATGGTTTGCCTGTATATGGAAGCATTAGAGACGGACTACTGTACGAGAATTGTAAGTAAGAGTGCAGCTTGGTGCAGATATGTGGACGATGTCTTATTAATTGTGCCTAAGGTCACCAGTATTAAAAATAAACCGAGAATTATGACATAGTGTTCACAGTTGAAGATAAGAAAGAGGAAAAATATCCCATTCTTAGATACTACAATATGAGGAACAGACAAGGGAGCTAAATACACTGTGTACCCTAAGCCAACCAACAAAGATGATTATCCACTATATCTCTGCACACAACGAAAGCACCAAGTCTGGAGTTATGTTAGGGCTTTTCCTTAGGCCTTAGGGCATAGAGAATTTACAATAGTGGGAAAGTTGAGGATAAGATTTGATAACAATAGAAGCCTTCCAGAAGCTAGGCTCTCCGGTAGGCATACTGCTAAAACCATAATGGAAAGCAATTGATATCATTAAATACAAAAGAAAAAATTCCTGTGTTCAAACAACGACAGTGCAAGGTATGTACATGTCCCCAACTCTGCCATAGTTTCAGGTATAAAAAGGGATCTGCAGAAAGCAAGTCTTACGATCGCATCATTCTCAGTACATACAATAGGAAAGATGGTGAAAATAAAAGTAAATGGAAGTAAAAATGAGAACAGTGTAGTTTACTGCATACCGTGCAGGGATGCTCGAAAACAAACGTAGGGGAAACAGGAGGAGAAATGGATACAATGATGGCAGAATATAAACAAGTGTTCGGTGTCACAGACTATCCAGCCCCCTGGTCTGCGCATAGATTAGCATAATCATTTGCTCATGTGGGAGGAAACAAAAGTCACTGAGAAAGATTTGAATAAAAAATAAAAAAAATAAAGAAATGTTGGAGGCTGCTCACATTTCTGTAAAAGGTGTAAGTAACGATAGAGATGGGTTTTTCAGTCTATGTAGGTATACAGTAGGAGTAACACTAATGCTGAAATCGGGGGAGTGGTAGGACGCCAAGATTATCGTGGACCTAGAGGCAGCCAATCAGATTGTTACACGAGGAGCGGGAGAGAATTTCCAAGAGGATTAATGTCTTGGCACTGTCACTTGTTGTTCAGTTTCTTTGAAGTTGGGCTCTGTGTAGCTCGAAATGGTAGAGAAAATATAGAATTCATGCTTCAACCTGTGTCTCTCTCCCACCCAATATTTCCAGGTGTCACAATGGATCATCTAGAACTGCAGGTATCTTGGAGAATCACTTCCTCCCCCCCCCCCTTCCTAAACTCTTTTCTTCACAACTCTGCAGAGCCTTCTCTTTGGTTGCTACCCTGTCATGTCCATCCTTGTTTTAATACAGGTTGTGATCTCTTATTCTCTCTCATTTTTCCTCCCTCACCTTAGCACTATCCTCTATCTCTCCCAATTTAAATAGTTATCCCTCAAATTGATTGAATCACTCCCCCTTCCTATCACGCTATGATACATACAGTTCTGAATGCTCTCAGTCTGCCTCCTTCATTCTCGGTATGATCATAGCATAACCAGTTACACTATCAGTGTTGTATTCTCTCTCTCTCAGCGAACTAATAGTCTATGGTTGTAGGCTATATTATTACTGAACACTGCTAACATTAGTAGGCTACATCGAAGTAATGAAGACGGCAGGAAAATAATGCTGACGAAGGGATCAGATGCTGAACTGTGAAAGCTGTGTGAATCTGAATGCTGAAAATACGAGTATAGCATAGCAATACTGCAGTTAACATTTTAATGTGTGAAACGTGAATTATACTGTGGGTTAATTATTATCTCCAGTGTTGTTTGTAAGAAGGATTGCTATTTCCTTTCGGTACCGTATTTCCTTTTGCACTCAATCTTTCCAATGAGAGGACATGAAGTGATGATAGGGACTGTAAGGAGTGAATGGGGGAGACCTAATTAGTATGTTACTAATATGTTTATGTGATCACAGCTATCCACTCACTCTCCCCCACGTCTCTCATTGGGTTGGGTAATATTATACGCTCCAGTGATTGTGATCGAAGAGGATGCACCAAAGACGTGGGCCGGTCTGAGCTCACCCTCATTCTCCGTCCACTTCCCTTTTCTTTTTTCATTTCTTGGCGTCCCCTTTGTCTTTTTTCCTTGCCCAGCACCACTTTGTCTCACTCTATCTCACTTTGTCCGGGACCCAGGTGCTCCTCTGCTTCCTCCTCGTCGCTTCCGCTCTCGTCTTTACAGTGTCTCCTCACATTCTCTCCACAATATTCAGTGTTGTTCCTCTCCTCTCGAATTTCGCTCTCTCAGATGCAAACTGCCAGCCTCAGTGTCTTGTGTCTCAGCTGCCTTCACTATACAGCGAGCCCTTTTGTTCCGCTTCCCTGTTCTCACTTTCTCTCCCTCACTTGCAATGGCTCTCATATTTCCTCTCCCAGTTCTACCGAGGGCGGTATAAATTGCAGTTTGGAAGCTTACTCACACCTTTTCCTTACTGGTATATTTCTGATTCTGTTCCGTTACTTGATTTTAATGTGTTACTCATGCAGTGCCTGTTGGCATTTAAAATATATAAGATCCCAAAGAGAGGATATTAATGTGTAGTTTGGAAAATAAATCACTAAGGAAGAGGTACTACGGAGCCTTCCAAATGGACGAGAATATGGGCCGAATTTCTCTTATCTGGAATTCCTTTACAGGTTCCCTTCTCTTTTCTTTTCGATCTCCTTCTTTTCCTTTTAATAACGATCAATTTCATATCCTGACTGCTGCAGCTTTCATTTCAGTATTATTTTGTGATTATTGTTGTGTGTGTGTGTGTGTGTGTGTGTGTGTGTGTGTGTGTGTGTGTGTGTGTGTGTGTGTGTGTGTGTGTGTGTGTGTGTGTGTGTGTTGCCTTTATCAGTATGACGTCTATGTCTCCTTGCCCGGGAAAATTCACGTTACAAATGACTCCTTGTAATCTAGACGAATTGGACATATTAGGATGTGTCCATAGTCTAAAACCACTTAACATTTTTGGAAATCAGCTGATGGTTTTGAAGTGCCTTGCTCACACATATTATCTTATTCAATTTGCTAGGCTATAATTCCCCTACATCCATTGTGACGATATGTAACGGTATGCTTCATCATTACTTTCACCTGCAATTTAATTACAAGGATGATACTACTCAGAGAATTATATATATTCTAGTTATAATAAGAAGGTGACTAGATACCAGTACTAGAAAAACCCGCCTTTCCCCCGTAAGCCTTAATTTTATAGTTTCATAATTTCAACATACGGCAGTGACAGTTTCTCATAAAATTGCTAGACTTTAACAGCATGTACAAGTATATAATGTGAAGGTATGAGTGGTGTGGGAGTAGTATAATCCAGTGCAATGGGTCTCCAGTAACCTCATAAATCTCCCTTAAGGTTATTCCCTCAGCCTTTGTTCACCCTGCGACCCTGGAATGAGGTGTGTTGGGGTTATGAGACTGATTTGTGGTGGGGTGAGTGTGGGGGTGTGGTGGGGTGAGGGTGAGGATGTGGTGCTGTGTTGTGAGGGAGCTATGATGATGAAGAGGGTGGATGGAATGCGGAATGAGGGCAGTAATGAGAGAGACTAGTGTTGTGAGAGTGTAGGCGAGGTGCAGTATTTTTCAGGATGTGATTTTAATGCAATAGGTTACGTACTACTGAGAGTAAGTTAGGTATACGTTTGTGTGTGGATGTGGTAGAGTGAGATACACACTCCACTTAATGTGAAAAAAATTAAAGCTTGCTCCTCACCTAATTCACCACATTCTCACATTTTGTACTATGCTGTACATACAGTATATAAATCATCCTTCCACCAAGACAGATCAGTAAAGAGACACACATTTGCTTTGCTGTTGTTGTCATCAAGTTGGTAATCAATAAGAATGTCTAATATCCAGTGTACCTAGCACAAAGAAATGTTTATTGTGCTCTGCAGATCTACAGTACATGGTGACTCTACATATCTACAGTACGTGGTGACTCTACAGATCGACATAACATCGTGACTCTACACATCTACAGTATGTGGTGACTCTACACATCTACATTACATGGTGACTCTACACATCTACAGTACGTGGTGACTCTACACATGTGCAGTATATGGTGACTCTACACATCTACAGTACGTGGTGACTCTACACATCTACAGTGCATGGTGACTCTACACATCTACAGTACATGGTGACTCTACACATCTACAGTACATGGTGACTCTGCACATCTACAGTACATGGTGACTACACATCTACAGTACATGGTGACTCTACACATCTACAGTACATGGTGACTCTACACATCTACAGTACGTGGTGACTCTACACAGCTACAGTACGCGGTGACTCTACACATCTACAGTACGTGGTGACTCTACATGTCTACAGTAGGCCAACGTGGTGACTCTACAGATCTACAGTACTTGGTGACTCTACAGACGTACCGTATATAGTGAGTCTACAGATTTACAGTACGTGGTGACTACAGATCCACAGTAGGTGGTGACCCTACAGATGTACATTACGTGGTGACTCTACACATCAGCAGTACGTGATGACGCTACAGACGTACAGTACACAGTGAGTCTACAGATTTACAGTGCATGGTGACTACAGATCTACATTACGTGGTGACTACAGATCTACAGTACGTGGTAACTCTACAGATGTACATTACGTGGTGACTATACACATGTACAGTACATGGTGACTCTACACATCTACAGTACTTGGTGACTACAGATCAGTAGTACGTGGTGAAATCACTCTAGCCATTAACATCATTCTAGCCATTTGACATCTCTCCTGCCATGTAACATCACTCTAGCCATTTGGCATCACTCTTGCCATTTGACATCACTCTTGCCATTTGACATCACTCTAGCCATTTTTCATTAATCTGAACATCCAAACTTCCTGGAAAATAATACACAATCTCTCATTGGACCACCTCCTTATTATCATATCACACACGTTAAAAGCGAGCAGTACAAATAATGGAAAACCTTTACCAATTGCAAGACAAAATTAGCACGGTTCACTCAAGAAACAGAACAAGCATTGGACAGCTCCAACATAGATTCTTTTCCAGACACAGACAAATAGAATCAATACAATAGTGAACAAGTCTCATATCCTGAGTGGCGACAATGAAACCTCTACCCAGACTTCTTCTCAAACAAAATAGCTCCTCGAGGACAAAAACAAATTCAAGATTAAGACTCATCCCACCCTAACAGAACTGGAAAGTATGCACAATCAGGAGTACCAGCCATGAACTTATCAACCACAGATGCAAGAGAACTGGAAAAATTTTGTGATCACCCTAGGTCATTGAACAAGGAGCAATAAATATAAAAAAAAAGTAAAAACAGACCTCATTTCACAGAGTCATGACGCCCAACTAAACGTTGATGGAACCGCTCTCAACAAGGAGAAAAAATCTCTTAAACTGTTGTATATCAGTACGTCTCGAAAACACAAATCCTCAAACAGAGCCATCACAAAAGACTCACAGAAATCAAAAGAAATACACAAACGCGACCTCCGTTTACCTCGCCAAAAATAAAAAAATCAGTAACATCACAGGAAACCGTAAAGCAGTGGAACCAGAGAAGATCTCAAACATCCTCCCTCTTAAAACACCTTGGTCCCATAGCAATAAATACCCTTTATAATATCAAAGAACACCACCACCCTCATAACTTCACAAGTGTATAAAACTCACAGGGTGGACTGCGAACCAAACATTCAACCACCGCCCGCTCCTCAAGGTCAGTTCAGGTCACGCAAAATAATTCCAGCAAGAAGAAACGAAGATTATGAACCTCACGAACAATAACAAACATAAACAAATCTCTTGAAACAGTACCAATAAACATCCATCCATCCATCATCCAATCCTACGTTGCCCCTGTGGAGCGTTCGAGCCCGGGGCTAGGCAAGTTGGTCCTGACATTTAAGATGAGAGTGACCAGCCTCACTCATCCCTGAGTGGCATTATGTGAGCAATAAACCCCAACCACCCCATGGATATAAACCTTCATCGACTCAATCCGATTGGAGCCCCGTAATTACCCACTAAACCACCAGGCGCCAAAATTTGGTTATACGATTACCACCCAGCACAGTAAATAGTTTCCTGGTGTAGAAGAAATCATTTGGCTTGTCACTCAGTGTAGAGTCACCCACAGGTAGAAGGAAGTGGAAAGAATGAAGGAAAGAAAGGCAGAAGAGGGAGCGTAAAGTCACCCGGAAACAGAAGGACAGGGAAAGAATGAAGGAAAGAAAAACAGAGGAGGATGGAAGGAAAGAGGGATGGAAGAGAGGAAAGGGCAGACACCTGAGAGTGGATGGTGAGTGTCCCCACCTACCACACACCAATAAACACCCTAATAAAAAAAAAAATATTGGGCACAAATATGTAAGCAGATTTAAAGAAACGGCTGGCAGCTTCCTGTCAGATAGAGAAGGCCAGGTGCTCTATTAAAACCAATGCTTTAAATTCAGAACACTATTCAATAATGTTCCACAGGGCTCAGTTTTTTCTCCATAATTTTTAAACATTTTTTTTGCATGACATGTCAAACCCTATACCGATGTCTTGGCAGTAGCTTCACATCACCCCCAAAATCACTAGGAAACTGGCTTAGACAGAACAGAATAACCGCCTCACCAACCAAATGAATTATCACTCTCTTCACTCCGGACAGACATGGATCTCAGACTCACCCACATGTTTCCCTCACCCACATGTTTCCCTCTTTAACTATCCACTCCTGATGGAAAACAGCCCCCAGATTCCTAAGACTCACCTTGGACACACACATGACCTTTTCTCAGCACACAAGTAACACTCACAGGCACTTCTTTTGAACAACAGAAAGAATCCCTGAAAACCGCCTCTAAACAACTCATTAGAACAAATTTGATCTACTGTCTCAAGCTGAACCCCAACCTGAACCAAGAAGATAAGCATGGATAAGCTTAGAAATGACAGCAAAGCCTCATGAATAATAACAGAATGCACCAACTCTGTTCCTTATGATCATCCCTATAATAAAACAAAACTATTCAAAGATCATTATTATGAACGTGAGAGACATGCAATTCATCGCTTCAACACAAGAACTATGTGATGCATCTCCCCCCCCCAAAAAAAAAAAAATGACACTACCAGAGTATTTAAGCAACATCGCTCCTCCCCCACCTAGAGCTACATTTCACAAGCACATAGCCTCCATAGCCGTCCAAAACCATCAGGCATATAACACTCTTCATGAACGACTACCAGACATCTACGCCTCAGAAACTACCCTGTCCAGAGACACGAGTGCATGAGTAAATCTGCCTTTTAGTTATCATCCTTTGCTCCTACAATATCAGTACATAACAGAACTCACAAATAACCCACTTTGCCCACATCGCAGTGCAGCCTCCCACACTACAACATATTAACTCACCTCACCCACCACGCTAACACAACACAGTCTTTCAACATTGGCTGAACAATAGATCCCCAGGAGCGACCGGTGAGCTGCTGTATCAACAACAGTAACAGGAACAACAGCAATTACAACAACAACAACTTACCGAAACTTCCGCAGCTTTCGTTTCCCCCATAAGGCCACAGAGAGTCCAAAGTTGTCCGTGTACCTGCCCCAATCCCCCCCTCCCGCAGTGCACCAGTTTACAACACGGAATTATCGCCTCACTGGTTGTAGAACGAGGCTGCTTGTTTTGTGAATGGTCGAGAGAAAAGAGACTATCTAGCTCTACCACTGCGATATTTGTCGGTGGAAGTGTTGGGTGTGGAAAATAGGTTTGTTGGTGCCGTTGTTTTGTGGCTTTGTCAGACGCACATATCCGCTTCATTCTCACGCACAAGCTATATCCCCTGACACACACACACACACACACACACACACACACACACACACACACGTCGAGCAAGACTTGTCATCCGCTTTTGCTTCACCACCGTGAGTATTGAAACTAGAGGAGAGAGTTTTGATAACGCGATAAAGATAACGTGATAAAAATTATGTGAATAAATGAAACAAAATCATTAGGGAGCCGAATGCTAATCGCCCACCACAAGTTACCTACAAACCAAATTTAAAGAAAATATCTCTGTCAGTTGCTGAGATGTTGGCCAAAATGCAGCTTGATAGACGGCGGCTGGCATTCAGTCGCCTTTGATCAATGCCTCTCCAAAAGTTAATCACTTCTGCCCATCCACGTAGTTGCTATTTCCTGAAGGTTTGGTGAAAATTCGTCCACAATCTTCGAGATATTTTGGGAACACACACACACACACACACACACACACTGTCTAGGAAAACATAACACCCTCATTTGCTTTGCAGGTGCGGGCATAATAATCACGGGATGATATCCTCTTGCACTTCCTCCTGCGGAGGGCTCTCGCACTGCGTGCTAACTTTCTCCTGCTTCGCAGTCGTTTCCTCACCCTTCGCACGCGCGCTGCGATCATTTCACGTAACTCGAGTCACGTTTGTGTGCTGTTCTAGTCTAACGTTGTCATTTGGATTTTTTGCAGCTAACCAATTGATCGTGTTATCTGCAGCTTCGGGAATGGAACCCAAGTTGTCCGCACGCAAGTCTGAGATATTAACCACTCGGCCAGTCCTGTCCTATAGCCGGGAGCAATGTTTTTTGGTCGAAATTTGATCGCTCATTAAATACAGTAAAAGTATTTCAATCGTGATGGGACCAAGTCTTTTCACATCAGTGAATATTCCGCGATTATTGTGCCAATTTTGGTGCGATTTTAATGTGTAGTTTCGGCTGCCGAAAATACACACACACACACACACACGCACACACAGAAATAAAGCTATCAAAATCTCTACAGTGAACACAACCCTAATTTCACGCACTCACCCTGGGAACGGCGTTTTTTGGTCAAACTTTGATCACTCAATAAATATAGTAAAAGTTTTTCAATCGTGACTGGACCAAGTTTTTTTCACATCAGCTAGTTTTTTGCGATTTTTTTGCCAATTTTGGTTCGATTTGTATGTGTAGTTCTGCTTGCCCAAAACACACACACACACACACACACACACACACACACACACACACACACACACACACACACACACACGGCTAGTGCTATAGTATATTTATTATTATTATTATTACTATTATTATTATTATTATCATCATTATTTTTATTATTATTATTTTATTATTATTATTATTATTATTATTATCATATTATTAGTAATATTATTATTAATATTATTATTATTATTATTACTACTACTACTACAGCTACTACTACTACTACTACTACTATGATTATATAAAGAATCAATGATTACGGAATGGATAACAACAAATGTCATTATCTGACAGAAAGTGAAATAAGGAGTCTAATTAATTTGCACAAGACTGTAGGGAAGGGCTGGTAGGCACAGAAGGTGAACCGAAATATTATAGTCATTAAAAGTAAGAGAGAGAGAGAGAGAGAGAGAGAGAGAGAGAGAGAGAGAGAGAGAGAGAGAGAGAGAGAGAGAGTAGTAGGTGTGGTAAGGGAAGAGGCCGGCATAACTGTGCTGTGGATTACTTCTCAACGGGTGTTCAGGCAACAGGCAAGCGATGGTGATATGGGATGAAATGGTTGTCAACAGGAATATAATGAGAACCAGAGTGAAAACAGGAGATTATAATGAGAAAGTTTTTGTCGTCAGTAATTTTTTAAAAGTCTACTGGCAGCTTGTAAGAAAATATTCATACTCAAATGCAACATTGCTGAACCCTGTCTCTCTTCGTCTAATCAATCGTTTCTATCCCTCTCTTCCTTCATATATTCTGTATTCATTCTCATCTCACTGGTATCACTATACTCTTTTTACTCTAACCTGGCCTAAAATTGACATCTATTTTGAGTACCGAGCACTAAAAGCAGATTAACAGATGATTATGATGCTAGTCACAAAGAAGTGGTATGAAAAGGGTGCACAGTCACAACACCGTCTTCTTGTACCATCAAGCTATGTGAATAAAGCTACGAAATACAATCATAAAGGCCAAGGTGAAATTACTATAGCAAACTGACAACGTAACGTGACGTAGCTGATTACAATAAACACTAACTTCAACCAGCCTATAACCTAACCAGCAAAATGACACCTATGTTATCCCAGCCTAGCCTCACTTACGGCACCATATATTTTTCCACATCACGCTAGGGTTATGGGGATGAGTGTGATAATCCCATTGTTTATGACTGACCCCTGTGACCAGATGGATTGCTGTCCACGGTAATTGAGGGGTTGTAATAATGGGTGAGAGCAGTGGAAATGAGTTATTTGAGAGGAGCCTGTGGAGCAATGTTGCCACACTTTTAGATGGGAATTATCGTACCGGCTCTTCAAAATTATCGTTTTTTCCGTTGGAATTATCGTACTTTATCAAAATCATTTTTAGAGTGTTTAAAAATCCGAAGTATTTTAAAACTGTCGCTGATACCTTGGTGTATTTATTGAAAATTTACCCATTACAATTATCTTCATCAATACCGTAATTCTGTAAGATACTGATGTTTTCTTTGGTTTATATTTATCACTTAATTTTGTACAAGAATTAGGCCATACCATGAAAGTCTCAATTATAATAATATATTCATATCCTTCACTACTAAAATAATGTTACAAAAAATACCCTTTGTGCCACTCTAGAAAATCAGTCTGACTAGCAGCAGAATGCGGTCCATAGAACTTTAATAGATAACTCTTAGAAATGTACTTCCTCTTGCAGATGATAACTCAGCAAGACCATGAAAGAAGTATTTTCAGTGATCACCATTACATTAGCCCTTAAGATCACTCATCTGTCAAGCTGTGCAACAATTGTGCATGATTAGCAATGCATGCCACATGATTTACTGCCATGCTAGCTTCCAACCCAAAATTATCGTACAAACCGTATGATAATTGAAAATGGTACGTATATCGTACCAGAGGCAATATTATCGTACGTGTGGCAACACTGCTGTGGAGTCACATGGAGAGACAGACTGACAAATGAGGATGTGAAGGAGCATTGTGGTGTGGATGTGGATGTGATAGGAAGCGTTAGGAGAAACACATTGAGGTTGTTTGGCCATGTGGAGAGGATGGAGAGTGAGAGACTGACGAGGAGAGTGTATGTGAGTGAGGTGGAAGGGGGGGAGAGGGAGGGGGAGGTCAAGGATGAGATGGAGGGATGGAGTGGAAAGGTACCGGTATATGAGAGAGGGGGATGTGAGCTGGGAGCAGGGTAGTGAAATGGCGGGGAACAGAATGACATGAAGGCGATTTGTTTGTGGCCACCCCTTACGGGATTAAGAGGTCTGGCAATAGATAAACAGAAAAGTGGGTGACAAGAGGGTTGGACTGTCCCTTGGTTCATAATCATCTGTGACGAATTACATACATATAATTCAAATATTTTAGACTATTAATCTTTATATCGATCTAGCTATTTCTTGCATATTTAACATTCTCTCTGTGTAAAAACCTGCTAATATCTCATGTATAATTCTCTATAATTGGCCCCAGTGGTCTGTCTCTTATTACTGATAGTCCAATAATCCATCTGTTTATATACTTACCCCTCCATCCTCTTAGTTCTCTTTCAACTTAGTCCATTTTGTCTGTCTGCCCATTACGTATACATTGATTCTATCCTGGAATCTGTTCATTAACCAGTCGATCTTTATAGAGGTAGCTGTTTCTATGTCTATTGGGAATTTAGTTGCAGAGACCCTGTCTCTCTCTCTCTCTCTCTCTCTCTCTCTCTCTCTCTCAGTTAAACGTTGTTTATCCATCGAGAATTTAGTTGCAGAGACACTGTCTCTCTCTCTCTCTCTCTCTCTCTCTCTCTCTCTCTCTCTCTCTCTCTCTCTCTCAGTTAAACGTTGTTTATCCATACAAGAGTCTATCAAAGCACTTATTCTCATATTATCAATGCACGGTATATGTATGCATTGATATTTTATCCCAAACTATAGGACCAATATTCTAGTTTAAACAAAATTCATGTTCTTTTTTATATTGTATTCATGGCTGTAATAACGTATTGTCTGTAAGCATTTTCGTCAGTCATTGGACTCATGGATTTTTTTTGTTTAATGCAAGAATGAAGGAACCAAAGGCCAGGAGCCCGCAAACTGTTCCTTCCATGAAAAAAATAAAATAAAATAAAACAATACAAAAGAGAACCAAATTGAGGATCCGTTCATTTCGAGATGCCTGGACACACTGCTTTTAAAAGACTGGAGATCATAGGATGTAGGAAATAGGATGTATATTATTATTCTCCATTTTTATTGTAAGTCACCCACTTGTTACGTTCTTTGTCTTGGAAAATGGCAGTAGGAAAGTAAATCGTATGTGTTATTGCATGGAATATACGTAACAGGGATAGGTAATAATATAAGTCGAAATCTAGAGGAAGCTGCCATTAGGAGACACATAACTGGATCTCAAATTACAATACGGGAAACTCAGCAGAGCGAGAAACATACAGAATAAAGCAGTGCCCACCTTTGCAAGTATGAGAGAGAGAGAGAGAGAGAGAGAGAGAGAGAGAGAGAGAGGTGGATTTGGAGCCTTTAAATCGGTGATGCTGCCTAATCGCCGAAATTAATTCAGGGGTTGAACTCTCTTTGTGAACACTACCACGAGTGTCCGCAAGATAAAAGTTTTGAGAGAGAGAGAGAGAGAGAGAGAGAGAGAGAGAGAGAATGTTGACAGCAGTACATAATTGCATCCAGCTGTCATTTTTAACACGCGGACCCGTTTATCTATATTCCTGTTTTCGCTCATAGAGATATTTTTCATATGGACCATTTTTTCCCAACAGACCTGTTCTTCACATGGACCTATTCACCAACATGAACCCATTTTTACCCATGACCTTATTTTACACCCCGGAGTTATTTTTCCACTCACTTGATGTAGTGCTGCCTACTTCGTCCTTCACCTTTATCACTATTTTCTGTGTCTGCCCTCCTCTCTTCCTTTTTCTCCCATCTTTCCTGTCACTTTTTATTACTCTTCTTTCATGTTCAGGTGGCTTTACATTGAGCAACAAGATGGTTTCCTGTAAGCCAGGAAACCATTTATAACGCTGGATGGTAACCATATAACCAACCGATACTTGTTCCTACATGTCGGCAAGTGGGTTGGTGGAGGGTTAGTGCCCCTCCCCGTAAAACAACTAGCTCAAAGTCATACGGCCACCGCTTATGGGATTATGGCGTCTGACAATAGATAGATAGTTATTTTTCTCATAGACCAATTTTTTTCCAATGGACCCATTTGCCCTTTTGATGTATATTCTCCATGATCCTTTTCTATTCATAACAAAAACAACACAATCCATACCATCACAGAGGCTGAAGAACGTCAAAACCAAATATACTAAAACCGACGGAAAGTAATTATTAAAAAAAAAAAAAAAAGTCCCCTGAGCAGAAGAGAGTGGTAATAGATGTGAAAATGCTCATGCTAGATTCCCTGCACCTGTTATGATCAATGAAATTCCAGAAACCAACAGTTCTGGCAAGGACGCACCTTTCATAACGAAGCGATAACTGATGCTGCGTTGATGAGAACCGGGTCGATATGTAAGGCAATGTGCATAGATGATAGGGAGACAGTCATGCACAACATGAGCTGACTTTAAGCAGCTCTCATACAGCATGTACTGAGAGCTAACAGGGCGACGGTGTTCAAAATCACACAAAATTTAACGACCACACAGAAGCCTGGTAGTCATAAAGAACCTGTCGACAAACTTTAAATGACAGGCAGAGGCGGATGACAAAGCACCAAAAACAAGTAACTGAAATGGATTATTCATCGAAACTTCTGTATGGTTTGATTATTCCAGACTTTTTTATAGTCATTCAAACCAGTGAGTGGACATAGCTTTTTCAAATGTTTATATTGGACAAAAAAAAAAAAAAAAGCAGGTCTAGAACCCCAGAGGAGCCTGTGGAGTCACATGGAGAGACAGGCTGACGAATGAGGATATAATGGAGCGTTGTGGTGTGGATGTGGATGTGATAGGAAGCGTTATGAGGAACACACTGAGGTGGTTTGGCCATGTGGAGAGGATGGAGGGTGAAAGACTGACGAAGACAGTGTATGTGAGTGAGGTGGAGGGGGGGAAGAGGGAGGGGGAGGCCGAGGATGAGATGGAGGGATGGGGTGGAGAGGTATATGAGAGAGCGGGGTGTGAGTTGGGAGCAGGGCAGTGAAATGGCTGGGGACAGGGCGACTTGGAGGCGATTTGTTTGTGGCCACCCCAAACGGGATTGAGGCGTCTGGCAATAGATAGATAGAGAGATAGAATCCCCGACACAATATACTCATCTACAGTTATTCCAAATATGCCATGAGCGGGAAATTAAGAACGAGGACGACTGACAGTTATACTCTTTATTGCTGGGTTGCGTTTCATATCCCAGTCCCTACACCACTTGGATATCGTTCGCAAATCTCTATGCAAAGATTCGAAAACAGACTGACGAGATTTGGAAGAAAAGTGATAGAAACCATAAAACTTGTCCTTAATTTTAATGAGAAATTATAATTGATGTGGAGGGATGGAGTGGAGAAGTATATGAGAGAGGGGTGTGAGTTGGGAGCATGGCAGTGAAATGGCGGGGGAAAGGGCGATATGGAGGTGATTTGTTTGTGGCCACCCCGTAAGGGATTAAGGCGTCTGGCAATAGATAGATAGATAGATAATGACCCCCAGTATTTCCTCCGGGTACGCCTGAGTAAACATTGATGGACCTGCTACAACTAGACAAACACAATGCCTTGAACCTCCTAGAATTGGTTTATAGTAGAGAATACCCGACCGACACATATCAAGGAGCTTGTGTGGTATCCCATCAATATTTACACAGTCAAAGGCAACCAAAAGTATTAAACACGTTATCAACACGTTAGTTTGAGGCTAAAATATATCTATCAATCTATCTACCTATACAGATAGATAGATAGATAGATATAGATAGATAGACAGATAGATAATGTGTATGTGTATACATGAGCAACGTTAACGTAGCCCAAACTTTACTTTTTTTTTTTTTTTTTTTTTTTTTTTTTTTTTTTGCGAGGAAGAAGGAACCAAAGGCCATGAGCCCGCAGTAACAGTTCCCTCCAAGAGAAAAACAAAATACAATAGAGAGCCAAATTCAAGATCCGATCATTTTGAGATGCCTGGACACACTGCGTTTGAAAGACTGGAGATCATAGGCAGGAGGAAATACAGACAGAGGGAGACAGTTCCAGAGCTGACCTGTTGCATGAATGAAAGACTGGGAGTAACGGTTAACTCTTGCATTAGAGAGTTGGACAGAAAAGGGATGAGAGTTTGCTGCCAGACGGGTGCTACGCGGCCGTCGTAGAAGTGGAGGAATGCAAGCAGACAGTTCAGAGGAGCAGTGACCATTAAAGTAGCGATAGAAAAGAGATAAAGATGCAACAGTGCGGCGAAGAGACAGAGGTTGAAGGGAGTCAGTAAGAGGAGGAGAGTTAATGAGACGAAAAGCCTTTGACTCCACCCTATTGAGAAGAGCTGTATGTGGGGAGCCTCCCCACACATGAGAGTTGTACTCCACACAGGGGCGGATAAAACCCCTGTATACAGTCAACAATTGTGCAGGGGTAAAGAAAGAGCGGAGTCGGCTTAGCACACCCAATCTCTTGGAAGCAGATTTTACAAGAGATGTAATATGATCTCTCCAAGATAAGTCCCGAGTAAATGAAACCCCAAGCATGTTCAAGGATGATGCAGGATTAATCTGAATATTATTAAACATTAGTGGGTATACCTGTGGAAGATTTTGTCGGGTTGATAGGTGTAAGAACTGAGTCTTAGAAGCATTAAAGACAACCATATTATTTTTACCCCAGTCAGAGATATGAGCCAAGTCAGACATTAGGTGTGCCATAGCCTCATCCCTTGTTTCTTGAAGTAACTGTTGAGATGGGCGTTGCGGGAACCGAATGGAAAGGTGAAGGGTGGAGTCATCAGCGTATGAGTGGATAGGGTTAGATGTACAGCTTAGAAGATCATTGATGAATAAAAGGAAGAGAGTTGGTGATAGGACAGAGCCCTGAGGAACACCACTGTTGATAGATCTAGGAGAAGAACGATGGCCGTCTACGACAGCAGCTATAGAACGACCAGAAAGGAAGCTAGCGATGAAGGTACAGATAGAAGGATAGAAACCGTAGGAGGGCAGTTTGGAAATTAAAGATTTATGCCAGACTCGATCGAAAGCCTTTGAGATGTCAAGTGCAATGGCAAAGCTTTCGCCAAAGTCCCGAAAGGAGGATGACCAGGAGTCTGAAAGGTAGGTGAGAAGATCGCCAGTGGAGCGTCCCTGACGGAACCCATACTAACGATCGGAAAGAAGGTTGTGATAGGAAAGATGCCTTAAAATTTTTTTATTAAGAATTGACTCAAAAACTTTTGAAATACAGGACGTTAAAGCAATTGGACGATAGTTGGAGGGTTGGGAGTGGTCACCCTTCTTTGGGACTGGCTGAATGAGAGCAAACTTCCAGCAAGAAGGAAAGGTACAAGTTGACAGACAAAGGCGAAAGAGTTTGCCTAGGCAGGGTGTAAGCACAGAAGCACAGTTATTGAGAACAACAGGAGGGACCCCATCAGGCCCATATGCCTTGTTAGTACTGAGGCCAGTAATGGCAGAAAATACATCAACTGAAGAAATTTTAATGTCAGCCATGAGAAAGTCAGAGGGGGGAAGTGATGGAGGAACAGCACCGGAATCGTCTAAGGTGGAATTGGAGGAGAAAGTCTGTGCGAAGAGATCTGCTTTATCAGTAGAAGAAATAGCTACAGAACCATCAGAGTAGAAAAGAGGAGGGAAGGATGATGAGGTAAAGTTGTTAGAAAGATTTTTGGCAAGGTGCCAGAAGGAGCGGGAAGAATTCGAGTTGGAGAGTTGAGAGCATTTAGTATGGATGAAATTATTTTTAGTAGAGCGAAGAACAGACTTAGCACGATTCCGGGTAGAAACGTAAAGATTATGTGATTCAGGGGTGGGTTGGCTCCGGTACCTTTTGTAGGCCTTCTCCTTGTTGCGGACAGCATTAGAACAAGCGTGATTAAACCAAGGCTTTCTTGCGTTGGTCAAAGGATATGAGAAAGGAATGTATGCTTCCATGCCCGAGAGAATAACCTCCGTAATGCGCAAGGCACACTCAGATGGCTCACGGCCATGGAAGCAATAATCATTCCAGGGAAAATCAAAGAAGTACTGCCTGAGGGCCTCCCAGTCCGCAGCTCCAAAATGCCAGAGACGACGTTTCCCTGGAGGGTCCGCAGGCCGTACTGGAGCGATAGGACAGGTTAAGGTAATAAGGTTGTGATCGGAGGAGCCCAACGGAGAGAAAAGATTAACAGAGTAAGCAGAAGGATTAGTTGTGAGGAAGAGGTCAAGTATGTTGGAGCTCTCTCCAAGGCGGTCAGGGATACGGGTAGGGTGCTGTACAAGCTGCTCTAGGTCATTAAGGATAGAAAAGATGTAGGCTTGTTCACCAGGTGGATCCGTGAAAGGAGAGGAGAGCCAAAGGTGGTGGTGAACATTGAAATCTCCAAGAATGGAGATTTCAGAGAAAGGAGAAATGGACAGAATGTGTTCCATCGTAGAAGTAAGATAGTCGAAGAATTTTTGATAGTCAGTAGAATTAGGGGATAAGTAAACAGCACAGATATATTTAGTCAGAGAATGACAGGAAAGCCGAAGCCAGAGTGTAGAGAATTCAGAAGAATCAAGTTCAGGAACACGAGAGCAAGATAAGTCGTTGCGTATGTATACACAACAGCCACCTTTGGCTTTGAAATGAGTATAGAGAAAGTAGGAGGATACAGAAAAGGGTTTGCTGTCAGTTGCCTCAGACAGCTGAGTCTCCGTTAGAAAAAGAAGGTGAGGTTTAGAGGAGGAGAGGTGGTGCTCAACAGAGCGAAAGTTAGATGAAAGGCCGCGAATGTTGCAGAAATGAAGAAGAAGAGAGTCAGACAGTGGTTCCAGGCACCTCGAGTCGTCACCGGGAGAGGGGCAGATGGCGGGGGCATTTATGGTCCCCCCCCCTGGGGACTCCGAGGCTGGGTGAATTGACGCCATTTTGGTAAATTTTGAATAGGAAGTGTAGTGTGTACTGTGCATGTAGTTTGGTGAAGATAGATAGAGAAATTTGTACTGGAGAGCATGCTGGCCTACTCTCTGTGTAACTGAGACACTGAAAAAGTTCAGCAAAGGGGAATGGTCAGGAACTAGTCCTGAGGGCTGATGAAACGGGAGCTCCAGCACTCCCTGTCATCAGATAATACTCAAGACATTGCTCTGTACGTCCAGATGAGGACTGGGGGGGAAAGAAAGTGATGAGGAGGCTGGCAGGACTATATGGACAGGAAGGAACCGATTGAAATTAGGAATATAGATTACTGATTATTGAGGCGGAGTGTTTGGAGATAGGCTTACCAACTGGTGGTCGAAGGAAATTGCATATTGGTAAAATATTTCTGGCAGTTCATCACTCTCTCACCACATTAACATAATTTTGTATGATATTAAAGGCAGTGTTTTAGTTTTGATAAAAGAATATATAGATTGTACACGCCTGGATTTCCTTACAGCACTAAGTATATTCAGCATGTCTGTGAGTAAAATTATAATACTTACGATTTTGTACAGATACTTCTCATGATTGTAGTCACAGGTGGATAGTAACTACAATATTTAAGTGAAAATACTCCACGTCACTGTACTCGAAAAAAAAAAAAGGTTGATGCAGGGGTACAATGAGTAGAGGGTTAAGTCAAAGTGGT
>NC_136959.1:4827799-4882799 GCF_032717465.1 Coenobita brevimanus
CTTATTTCAGACATCTGCAATAATTTTTTGTTGCGTTAGATAGGAAATACTTTAATCTCTTGAAAAGCGAGTGTATAAAATATATGGAATATAACACACACACACACACACACACACACACACACACACTATATATATATATATATATATAACTTCTTGCGCCTAGCCTAAAGTCAAATTGTAATGTACAACATAAAAAAAAAAAAAGGTTTCATTCCCTTAGCTCATCTAAATATAAGTAAGTGGCTCATAAAACGTTGTCTTGATAGAGATATATATTACCTTTCCCTGATGAATTTAAAGTTAAGAGATCATTCTAAAGTAAGAGTGAGTAATGAGCATCAAGTAACATTACCTACGGTTCTCTTTGACATATAAATAAGGGATAAGAACAAAGTTTTTAGGGTTTCCGAGGTCATGCAAAAAGGTGAACTGTGACAGTGTAATTTGTTAAGAATTTTAGCCATATCAGTGTCGCTCTCTTACAGTGGCCTATCTTGCGACTTTTCGGAAGATGTCAAAGTCTACTAGCATCATAATCCTGTACTACTTTCTTCTTGAAGGTGCTTGAATCACCAAGTTAAATCAAGTTGGTGAATTTATCCTTCCTCCTTTAACTTCCTGGCAATCTTGGTGTTATGTGGGTTTAGCACAACTACTATTACCGCTAAACTCTTGATCATAGTCTTGGTGTACCCTGACCACTTGCTTATATAAAAGTTGGTGAAGGTAAAGGATGTACGTGCGTGTGGATGATCATGATACACGATTATACAATGCTGTGGCAGACTGGTAAAATTTATGAATGTGTGTGTGTGTGTGTGTGTGTGTGTGTGTGTGTGTGTGTGTGTGTGTGTGTGTGTGTGTGTGTGTGTGTGTGTGTGTGTGTGTGTGTGTGTGTGTGTGCGCGCGGAGTCGGCTAGATGGTGTAAAAAGGCCAATAAATTGATTGGATTCGTAGGTAGAGCATTTGAATATAAATCCGAAAATATCGTCCTCACTTTGCATAGTTCCTTGGTATTGCACTTGGAGTATTGCATTCAGTTCTGGTCACCGTATTATTAAAAAGTCATGGAAAAACGAGAGAGTACAGCGAAGGGTGACAAAGATGATACCTAGATTGAGAAACAAACCATACGAGGAGCTTTAGAAGCCCTGTATCTCTTTACCCAATAAACGGAGGTCACGAAGAGATTTAATTCAAGTATTCAAAATATTCCTAGGACACGATAATATGGCCATTGCTAAATATTTAACAGTTGGCAGCTCAGACTATACCAGAGGGAATGGGCATAAAATTATCGGCAAATGATTTCAGTCACATGAAGCTAAGCATTTTTTCTTTAGTAGAGTTTTAAATACGTAGAACAAACTGCCTTCAAATGTAGTATACGGTGATGCAGTACTAATCTTTAAAAATCGCTTGGATAAGTATCTTGTCATCTGACCCCCAGGCTAGTATGATCACTCCTAAATAACACATTTCTATGGAGCATTTTTTTTTTTTAAGGGCGTGGAAGATACAACCGCAGAGCAACATCGATAAATATTGCTGACTTAATGTTACTCTCCCGTTCAGGTAGATAGTGTAGAATAAAATTTCCTTTCAGTCTTTTCAATAGAATTTCCGTGACAGTTTTCAGTGTTGCATGGTGGTCCTTCACACAGTTTCCTGTCGGCTGGGGCTGGAGGGTTTGGTGGGTGGGTGGGGGGGAGCCTTCCTGTTTTTCTCTCCATGTCTTTAGCTGATTGATTAGTTTTGTTAGTTTTAACCTTCCCTATACCAAACAGCCACGAAAGACCAACCAGTCTGTTGCTGTTTCCTTTCCCTTGTACTCCACTGTACTCCTCCCCACAGGTATCATCCCTACCTTTTCTGCACGCCACTCCACTTCCATTTCCGCTCCTCTGCCTGCCAGTACTAATCCCCTCCACTGTCCGCCCCAAGCCCTTCCTCCTGTCATGTCCACTCTCTAATTCTCTTGCTTTTTTTTTTTCTCTCTCTCCTCTCTCTGTCTGCCTGTCTGTCTGTCTGTCTGTCTGTCTGTCTCTCTCTCTCTCTCTCTCTCTCTCTCTCTCTCTCTCTCTCTCTCTCTCTCTCTCTTTTACCTCTTCCTTCACCTCCCTTCTCACTTTCCTTTAAGACACCATCGTTTCCATTCTGTTCCTCTTCATTTTTCAAACCAGCCTTCTACCTTTAGGAAAGCCTTCAAATTCCTGTTTTCGTTTTCTCTCCTACTTCCTTTTTTTGTTATCTTCATGTTCCCTGTACGATGTTGGTGAAATGAAACTTGCAGGGACATGTCTCCAGGCCCCGCTACGATGGGTACCTCAGCATAGTTTTCAGTTACATTATTTTTTCCGAAGTAGTATTAAGCACGATATAAAGCCAGTGTACTTATTACGATCTCTGAAGCATGAGTCAGCCTCATAATAGCAGACACTGATTTTATACGAAATTTAAATTATCATCATACATACATACATCATCTAATCCTGTGTTTTCCCCATGAGAAGCGTAGGAGCCCGGGGCTAGGCAAGTTGGTCCTGACATTTAAGCTGAGATTGACCAGCCTCATTCGTCCCGAGTGGCATTACGATAGCAGTAAATCCCAACACCCCTTGGATATAAACCGACACAGGCTCAATGCGGTTGGAGCGCCTTAATTACCCAAAAAAATCACCAACAAAAACTGAGAAGTAATTGAAACATACACATGCATGCTACACCTACTTCCTTCCTACTGGTGCCTCCTTGTTCCCACTTACAGGTCAGTGGTTTTCCTCATTTCCCTTTCCCCCAGGCCTATCTTCTCTTTCTTGCGGTCCATTTCCTCTTCCCTTCTCACCCCCTTATTCTCTGTCCCGCTTTCCCTCATTTGTACTCGGCCAGTCGTGGCATTAGATCCGGTGAGTTAGGCGGAGTGAGAGAAGACGGTGAGAGGGAAGGGGAGGACGATGAGAGAAAGTGAGAATCATGAGCGATAAAACATAGTGAAAGAGTATGAGATGAAAGGTGAAAATAGGATTGGAGAGGAGGATGAAAGTGATAATCAGTGGGGCAGTGAAAGCTGATACGAGAGAAAGGAAGCTTTTGAAGTGTGAAGGTGAGGAAAGGTGAGGATGCAGGTTGTGACACACACTGAGAGTAGAAACCAAAAGGAAAGGAACCGAGTAGGTGAGGGGATGAATTAGAAGTTAGCATGAAGATGAAGAAAGCAGAGTGAATATGACGGGGCCAAATAGTCATGCTGCAAATAAGAGTGCAGTTTATGGATAAAAGGAAGTATAAGAGTGAGGGGTGAGAGTGAGATGTGAGACTGAAGGACAAGTGCCATTGTGAAGGTGTTGTGTGAGAGTGCGTGAAATAAGGGCGAGGTAAGATAGATAATCAGGGTGAAGATAAGAATTACATGATCTGACCCAAGAAGAAATGTTGTCCTGGGAGCAGTAGCGTACCTGAGGGGGTGGGGGGGCTGTTTGAAACTGCCCCCTGGGCCCCCAATTGAGGGGGGCCCCAAAAAGCCTTAAAAATGTATAAGCTCTTTAATTTATATTTAAAAATATATATATTTATCATCCCGACAATCCCAGCTGAGATATTAGATAAATTTTGAGAATTAGGGGGGCTAGGTTCTGTGCGGGGACCCCTCTCCAGGAGGGGGGCACCGAAAAGAACCTAGTTCCCCGGGCCCCCAAATCTCTAGGTACGCCTCTGCCTGGGAGAAAATACACGTCCAACGGTGAGGAGGTTAGTCGCGGGAAAGTGGGTGTAAGGGTAGTATAGGTGAGGTGTGGCTGGTGTAAAGGTGTGGCTGGTATAAGTGGTGTAAAGGTGAGACAGCAGAGATAGGTGGAGTAGGCTAAGCTGAACAGGCTGGGTTGATGGTCCCTGGTGAGGAGGAACGAATGCAGTACACCATTTGAAGATGTGTTGTAGGTTGAATTGTGTGGATGTGCTGAAGGATATTATCTGGTTTCTCATCATAATAACACAAAAGGCAAGAAAAATAACAACACTAGTAATTACGCCCACTTATCATATGCATAGAAGTTATCCCCTTGCCACAGCTGTCAATTTGTATAGTACATTATGATTGGTGGGGAAAACAAATTTAAACGATTTATTCCACTGTGATATTCTCAGTGCTTGAGTTTATATTCCCTCTCTTGTATTCTGTAAAATCAAGTTTCTTTCTTGTTTTGCATAGTACAGTGTACATCTGTTTGTACTGATTACTTACTTGCTCGTATATTTCCACCTAGATCTGGTTATACTATATGTCACCTTTGCACTTGTAAGAACGGTGATATAGAGAAAGATACATGATGTTTCAAACAGTGACTGGCTCTTCTGAGTACCGGTAATTATCTCATCAAAGTCGGGTGCGGTACAAATTACTTCCCGGCGATCTGCTCACTAAAGACAGCGAAATTTTTGCATCGACGTCAAGCTTACAAACAGTTTATGAATAGTCGAGCGTTTATTTCATCTCCTGTGATTCATCGACACCGCATGACACAAACAAAGATAAGCTGCTAATCCTACTTCGTTCAGGCAGTATATTGATCATAATTATCTCCCTTTATTACAGGAAAAGGCGAGGTTCATAATTAAGCGCTTTGGTCTCTACTGTGTCGGAGGGAAATCAAAGTTTCTTCTCTTACATCCCTCCTTTAACACAAGAGCTACAGAAGTCGTGCACCAAACGTGGAGTGTGGTGGGATCGCCACAAAACCATTTCACTTCCAGGGGAGACGGTGTTCTGGTGGTGGTTAGGGGGTGGTGAGCTTTGATATCTCACTTTCGTTTTTTGGAGTCGTTTATCGAAACGTGAAGAGTAAATGAGAAGTAATTTCTTCCCTCATGTACAGAGGTAAACTGCTTTAGTGACAATGAATGGACACGATAAGACACCTATATTAAATGTTCCACGTATCTCCAGTGTTGATGATGCGGTGTTTCTCACTGAAAGGGAGAAGGCTGTAGGCCAATAGTTCTCAGCCTTTTTTTGGGGGGGTCCCCCTCCCCCCCTTAGCGTTGGTCCACATATCCATGTATCCATCCCCCCCCCCTCCATTGCTTCCAGCTTCCTGTCATCATTTGACTCTAAAAAATTAATCCTGAAATACGTGTTTTGAAGGCAAAAGCAGATATAGAATATGAAAACTGATTATAAATTAGGTTTTCATCGTGACACACACACACACACACACACACACACACACACACCACACACACACACACACACACACACACACACACACACACACACACACACACTGCTGGAGACTATTTTCTTCTGATTCCTCGCGCCCTCCATGGTAATTGCACAAGCCCATTTAGGGGGAAGGAATGCCCCTCAGGTTGAGAACGACTGCTGTAGACAAATGCGTTACCGGGGCAGGAGGAGATGCAGAGGAGAGAAATGAGACAGTCTGGACAGGAATGACATTAATGTCTCGATCCGCAGACACCATCTTAGTTTACTATCGTTATTCCAGGATAGTTTTTATTGGAAGGGACACAGGCAACGTTGATTAGACCCATTCCAAGTAGGTGACGCTCGTAAGTTGAACAAGATCATGTGTCAGTAAGAGGAAAAAATATAAAAGACATCCCTGTCGTGAAGGGGTTATTAGTGATCACATTATGGCGTGGAAACGTCGGCTACTGTCCGGAATCCCTCGCTTCATGGGATTCTTTGACCTTATACGGAAAGATAAACATTCTTATAGTGACAGCAAGCTCTCGAGGCAGACAAGGAGAGGGACAAGACTTATGAATGTTTAAAAGGACTGACGAATAAGCAGACACTGTGCTATCAAAAGCAGACATTATAGGAAGACAGTCACCGAACCAGAACGATAACATATACATTCCACTCGAAAAAAAGAAATGACTGACACATTTCAAACACACAGTACGGTAATTTCTCGCCATGTACAACGTATCAAAGTGGTCTGGAAATGGGAGAATGCGTTTCATGTGGGAACGGTAAAATCGCATATATCACTGCGAGTGTGTGGCCGGTCCACTGTTATTGCACACACTCTGCCATGGCCTTAAACTGATAAATGTTTCGCTTTTGTTGGCGTGCCTTTGTGGTGAGTGCTGTATGAGGTTGTTGACGAATTTAGGGAACATAATTTTTATTATGGTAAGAAGTGACCTGGGATGGAATCGTGGACTCTTATTAGGCCAATACACATAGTGATAAATAAATAATCTCTCCATAAGATGGAATTACTGTTATTTCTGATAATGTGTGGAGCTAATTTGTCATTCAATATTTCATACATCAGAAGTAAAATAAACTGGTATGCAGGATATATATCTGTGACTTTTGCCAAAAGTATGATTTACCAACACCATACCACAGTGGAAACTACCATTTTCTGAGTGTATTTCATTATCTAACGACAAGTAAAAGACAATAACCACATTCATTTAAAAAGTGGCTGCTTTGCATTATTCGATTCTATTTCTCACGACCACGTGATTCCTTTTGATCCTGCATCTTGGTTTTATCTATGTGTTTTTGGCCATGAAGCGTGGAACATGGAGTCCACCAACATTTCTAATATATTCAGAGTCGGCACAGCGTCACGTTGTGCAACAAGGGGCAACAATCTTCATTGTTCTTCATATGTAAGTTGAGGTTGCCAGTGCACTGGAGGTGCCGCCTTCCGTTACACATCCCTTTGATTCTGCACGTCTGTTGATTGACTCAGCCAAGAACTGATGGACGGATGTATTGCCTAAGTGTTAATGTGAGGAATACTGAACTTGATGAGCACTATCTCCTTGGGGTTTGGGGGTGGGCGAGTGGTTGGAAAGAGAGTCTGTTGTCTGAAGAGGCATGAGTTCGATCATGGGCTGAGGCAAGGCCCAGTTGATCAACTGAATTTCACTGAAACAGGTGTTGGTCTTCCACAAGCCACCCATCGTCATACAATTGCCTTTGAACGAAACAGCCCTAGCATGTAGCCTATGGATCATGGAAGTGGGTTTTAGGGCCAAAGTGGTCACATTCGATGCTGTATGCTCCCAGGTGGACTGTTTCTCCTGAGGAAAGACATACAATACAAAAAATATATAAATGTAATTATAAGCATGCTGGTGTGTGGGGTAGCACAACACTTGTTATGTGCTGTTGTTACAGTATTTGCTCGTGTTTGCATGGGAGATGTGTACCTTATATCGTACACAATATTATCCAGAAAAATCCTGTCTCATTTATGTGCTGGAAGCGGAATGAGAAAACATGATGCACCAATACAATCAAGCATTCATTGACCAAGTATTTCTCTAGCTTCTGGACGGTTTGGTAAACCGCAAGGTATAATTACCCACCAGTGATTGGAGAAACAAAATGCTCATTCAAACTGTGTGGTGTGAAATGCTGTCAAGTAGGGAATGAAGAATATCAGGTGGGTTAAGGTAAGCTGTACTTTAGTCAGGAGCCGCAGTTCGTCTGGGAAAATAGTGATATAATACAGTACCTGACTAATTTGATCAGTATCAGTTATTGGAGCAGCTATAGGCTAGGAGATATTATGATGATAAAAGGAAATGGTATAATCATCAGAAGGTGGAAACGTAAACAGTGTGGAGTGATCTGGGATGAAAATAGGACTGTAACTGTGAACGATGAGAAAGAGGAATAATGAAAATGCTTTTGAACCAGAATTTAATGCATGCTTATATACTAGAGGGTTAATTTGAGTGGAGTAAAGTTTAGCAGATGAGCAGTACAGGAAGCCGTATCGTGCATTACTACACCAGATATACATAATGCTTTCCTGTTTGAATTAGCAAAATGCAGAGAGGAAATGGCCCTGGCAATGTGAAGAAAAAAAATCACTCTACTTTATATACAACTAGAGAGAGAGAGAGAGAGAGAGAGAGAGAGAGAATAATGACCAGAAATGTAACTTCCTGTTCCAGTTATTCCATCGCTATTAAGACGTAGGTCACACTCGAAATCAGGTCAGTTTACTCCAGTACAGCCGACTCAGAATTTTTCCTCGCATGATATTTCCTTCACCACTCTTTCATCTTTCTCGTCCTTTCTTACTCTCGCACCAGCTGCACTACAATGCCACCCATCCGCAAGAAAGATACCTTATATTATTATCGGTCTGGGTTTCGTATCAGTCATCGATGCGACATGATGGAGAGAATTACAATTTCGTGTTAATGAGAGAAGTTTGGCTCTGAACTGATACGATGGGCATCAGGAACGGGACGGGGTTATCCTCTCAACGTCTCTGAGAGGGGCTTTATACTCCTTTTACTCTAACTTGGCCTAAAACTGGCATCTCTTCATCTTGAATGGTCAGTTGTAGTAATAGATTAACGCTAAAACACAGAGCTAGTCGCGGAGTGTTTTGAAAAGACTATAAAGCCGTAGTTATCTTTCTTTGCCTTGACGCTACGTGACATAAGCTGCAATGGGACAACAATTTGTGACAAGTTAATGTGAGTTAACTATAGTCGTGTAAGTTTTTGCTGTGTCCTTTCTCAAAATTCCTTTATTTTTGAAGTTTACTGAGGTATTTTTATTTCCTTTTCACAGGGGCTGATGGTGCAAGGGTTAACATGTCAGCTTGTATCTGGAAGAATTTTAGTTCGATTCTGGAACCGACCAGACTCTTGGACAAAATCTGTATCCTCTTATCCCTGTTCACCTTGCTTCATAAATGGAGACACATGGCTGAATGTTGCAGGAGGATTGGAATATAGAGAAGCGTACTGGTTTACATTAACAACCCTCGTATAATTAAAAAGCAGTAATTTAAGTTTTACTCTTTCTTAGGGACGAGAGGGAGACTTTATTTAGTAATAACTCTCTGCTTTAATGCCACTTGTGCATTTGATGGACATATATCAGTTTCCCTCGCTATCTATAACACACACACCTATTCATATCTTAGGTCATATATCATCTCACTGTTCATTTAACCAAACATTTCTTCTCATTTCTCTTTCATATTATCATCAATCTCTCTCTCTCTCTCTCTCTCTCTCTCTCTCTCTCTCTCTCTCTCTCTCACGGAACGCCAGGTAATCAGTAGCGGAATATCAGGCCAGCTGCAAATTGCACCTAATCACTCCAATTTATCCTCTCAATCGCCTCAAATTTCCACATGGTTTGATATTAACGACCCATTTGCTTGTCGTTAGCTGGTTGTGCACAGTAATTGGACTTAATTTTCCCGCTGTTAGTAACTCATCATCCGTGTATGATTATCACTTATCTTTAATTACCGTTTCGATAACAACCGACCGGACATCACATCAGTGCATGAAATATTCTCCCTTTTTTTTCTCTCTCTCTCTCTTCAGTTTCTCCATGTATTGTATTGATTTATTAACTGCATCCAGCCGCTTTTTTTTTCTTTTATGCAGTCGGCTGTAACCATACGAAAATTAGCCAGATTATTCAAACAGTTATCACCACAAGAAAAATAATTCAGATTAGCCTATATACTTTTATTCAAGGCTATATAACGATACAAAGAATTTCAGTGGTTGTAATACCTAATGACGTCCATGCCAATCTTATGCATATATAGCTTTATCAACAAACAATGAAGGTTACTGGCCGAGTGTTTAGCATTGCCAGCTATTAAGTTACCGGCCCGCTGGCGCCAGGGTTCAGGTCCTGTGCGGGCAGCTAGCGCCACTTGACTCAGGTGTCCATCCCTCCTCTGTGCAATAGGTGACACCTGCGTGAAGTAATTGTGGTAACCTGGATGACAGAGCGGCTTTGTATCGCAGAATAATGGGTGAATAGCCCACCAAAAGACACAGTGGTCTGAGTACTGGAGATGAGCACCACGGGTAAGCGTCACATGTCCTTGCGTAAGTGCTGATTCGTCCGCTCATTACAGCTGTTCATTAACTCAGCCTTGTGCACCCGTCACGCCTTGAGATTCATCACTAAAAACTGAAATGCCGTAGTAGTTTTCAAGACCTTCGGCATGCAAGCCACTGCAGGTAAGTTTGGAAGAAGTTTGGCCGGGAAAAATGATCGTGCGGTGACTGTCAGACCGGGCCGGCTTACGTAGAAATTTTTGGCTCCGTTCGTCTTCCGCGGTTGCGTTTGACTCAGGTGAAGACTGCTGGCGTCTACTCTGTATCGTGTTGCCTCTGCTCATGTCCTGCTGCGTGGGTCTTTGTCTGCCGGGCTTGTTCTGTTGATTTTAGTTGCATATTTACTTTTTATCTTCTTCAGATCCCCGTCAGTCTGTTTTGCCCTTTATATTTGTTACCTCGCCCGGGATGAAGTTCGGCTAGGTATTGTTTTTGGTCGAGATTCTTTGTTTCTTTGTTTGTTAGCAACATCACGGGAAAACGGCTGAATGAAATTACATGAAACTTTCAGAATATGTTGGTATTGGTCCCAAAAGGAAGCATTTAAATTTTGGAGGTAATCTTGTGACCTTGAAAGGTCAGCATTAAGGTCACGGATATTCAGAGGGCTATAACTTGAAACCTGTTGAAGATAGAGATATTTACTACCATACAGGTTCTTCCACATGGGCTTTCATTTGTCACCAAAACCTTTGACCTTGAGTGACCTTGAAAGGTCGTACTCAAGGTCAAGGAAAATCAGGAGGCCATAACATGGAACTGGTTGCAGATAGATATCTATATTTATCAAAGTATAAGAAGGCCCATATGGGCTAGATTGGTACCATGACCTTTGACCTTGACCTTAAGTGACCTTGAAAGGTCAAACTATCGGGCGAGGTTTGTAGCGCCTGGCACCACTTGATTGATTTTGTTATTGTCCTTCCCGTGCTTGTTGTGAATTTCCTAACCTTTAGATGGTTTTTGTTGTTCCATTTTCTCTGTGGCAGATTACGTGCTTTGAAATGTCTCAAAGTATTATTTTCTGTTTTATAAATAATGAAATCCTGTAATGTAAGGGATGTGTTAGTATGCCAGTGAAAAACGATAAGGAATCACGACTTACTTATATTTACCATTAAAAAAGTACAAAAACACGTGAGAGTGAATTTTGATAGAAGCTAGTTGGGTATGTACTGGCCTTTGTTTGAATCTGCCGTATACATTCCTGTTCACGATTTGGTCCTTATTTGTGTGTGTGTGTGTGTGTGTGTGTGTGTGTGTGTGTGTGTGTGTGTGTGTGTGTGTGTGTGTGTGTGTGTGTGTGTGTGTGTGTGTGTGTGTGTGTGTGTGTGTGTGTGTGTGTGTGTGTGTGTGTGTGTGTGTGTGTGTGTTTTGAGAGCTGCGTATATTGTAAGATATCCTTTTGAGTCTTCATATGTTCATATTCATTCACTGTTTATATGACTGTCGCTATTAGTCCTACCCTTGGAAGTTTTGTATTTATGACAGTCTATTTAGCACTGTCATTTTCACTTCATTTTCTTATTTCCGGGTACCGTGTGTTTGGCAATGCAATTTTCTGTTTCTCCTTGTCTGGCTGCGTTTCTTTCCGATCTCGTTTCTTTGGTTCTGTCTCACAGTATCGTCTTCCCTGTCACTTTCCAATTTAATTTCCTTGGTCGTGTTGAAGTTGAGACCATGTTCTGTTTTCGTCGGCTATGTTCCTTTCGATACAGTTCTTCAGGACATCAGCTTTAGTTCTGTCTGTGTCTTACCTAACCTGGCGGGTGCCTATTCAGTAACTCGTTATTTGAATTTGTTCTTTGTAGTACTAGGAATCTCTCTCTCTCTCTCTCTCTCTCTCTCTCTCTCTCTCTCTCTCTCTCTCTCTCCTGTGAACATTTCAGTGGTGTTCTGTGAAGCTGTGTTCGTTTACAAGCAGTTCTGTTTGGCTGTGACGCTTGCAGTGCCGCTATCTTTCAGTTGTTCAGTATGTTAGATCAAAGTCTGCCTCTTCTTGTGGTGTCATTTCCGTGTCTCACCACGTTCCATTGCATGTAGTTCCTTCCTCGAAATAGTAAATATGAGGCAGTGTAGGCAGATTCCTTAGAGTGAGAGAAAACACACACACACACACACACACACACACACACACACACACACACACACACACACACACACACACACACACACACACACAAATTGGTAACGAATATATCTATCTATCTATCTATATACCTAGGCTACTTCCCCCAAGGAAAGGGAGGTAGCCGAGACAGGACGACACACTCCCCAATTACTCATCCATTCAAACACATTCATTCGCATCTTAGCCCCAAAGGGGAGAACGGACAGATCCTCACCGCACCACACCGCACAAGGGTCAACTGCGCAATGCAATCAGTGACATCCGCAGCAGGGCCCGACAGCAGAGCTGGTTTACCCCTGCCACATCATAACAGACCCATCCCCTTACCCGCACCTGACCTGACTAGCTGATCTGACCAAATGCGGGAGAATATCCCCTCAGGGCTGCGTCATCACTTATTCATTCACAATTTCTCTCCATTTATTTCTGTCACGCACAGCCACTCTTCCTTGCTCAACAGACATCCCTCTCGCATCCAGTGCTCTCTTCACACTGTCCATCCATCCTATTCTTGGTCTTCCTGTCAGCCTTACACCTCTCATATCAGACCTAGTTATCTTTTTCACCAATCGCTCATTATCCATTCTCTCCATATGCAGTCCCAAAATAAGCCACAAGTGTATTTATTCCATTTTTTCCACAGTTTTATAACAAGTGTCCCTTTTAGTTCGACCATTAATTCTCTGTGTTTTTGAGCTACCACCACTATTCTGTCTTGTTTCGTCTCTGTACCCCTTTAATATGGTGAATCGCCAAAGCTATTTTCTCACTCCTCCCCACTTGCGTCATGGTGTTTCTACAGTACTTGATCAATATTGTTCTTTCTTTACATCATATACTTTTGTTGTTAGCCCTCCATATTTTTTTTTTTTTCATACAAATTTTACTCTTTCATTCTTTTCATTCTTTAAGCAAGTTTTGACAAGTTTTATCTGTTAGCTTCCCCATTTCTTCCCTACTTTTCAGTTTTCGCTCTCCCCTTCTCTCAGATCCTATTTACCTTCACTTCTCCCTCACCAGAATATCTTTCCTATCCACCAATTACGCTACCATTCTGTGTGCTCCTGGCCTTTCATCACCTTCCTTGTTCCTTAATTAATTTTTAACCGCTCCTTACCTCCTGTTCTATTCTTTCTGTTTTTGTACGTTGAGGCTTAAGTGGCAGTGAGAACGTCTGTGTTGGTATGTAATTCCATGCTATAGTGTATTGGGGTGTGTTGGTGAATGTGAGGGTCTGTTATAGTGCGTTTGATTGTGTTGTTGAGGGTGTAAATGGATGGTATAGCGCGCTTGAGTGTGTTGCTCAGTGTGTGAATGGGTGGTGTAGTGTATTGGAGTGTGTTGATGAGTGTGAGTGGTTGATTTAGTGCGTTTGAGAGAGCTGCTGCAAATCTGTGTGTTTGACCGGTGTATCAATTAGTTTTTTAACATCTTTGAGTCAGTAGGTTATAGAGATTATGGCGATTGTGAGGGTGTTTGGTTGGCTGCGTTCAAGATTCAGTGTCTTGGTGTGTCTCTGTGTTTGGCTAAGTGAAGTGTTTGTGAGAGTCTGGCTGGGTGGCTGAATTTGTCGTGGGTGCTGAACGTTTTATGTGTCTGTCTCCGTCATAGACTTTATAGGACGTTCCCTGAGGGCCAGTAGTTTTCCCACATGCCACACAGCTTCACGTGTCACCATTTCATTGCTAACACAGGATTATCATTTTGAGCTAGTGTGATGGTATTAGTCTACGGTAGTGTTTTCATGACTTATCTTTGGTCTTGAAGATCAGTAATGTCTGTTTTTACGAAATTCAAATAATCATACTGCTCGCTGTCCGAATCCGGGGTCGTGCCCTATCACACCAGAGGCGGTCTGCAGTTGATCCATGAAGTCTACAATCGGTCTTTAGGACCGACTGTGGACCGAGCAAATTTGCGAAATCTCTCCACTGCTACATAAGAGGTTCGTCCATGACGTGTCCGTGACCGGTTCAAACTCTGTCCTTCAGGTCCGTACATTGTCAAAGCAGCCGCCCGTGATCGGTCTGCGACTCGCTTAACTGGTTTAAGCTTGGTCCAACTGGTCCGCGACCGGTTCAAACTCGCTCGCACTTGGCTTGCGGTCGGTCCGCGACCGGTTCGAACCGGTCCTGCCCGTCCTATAAAAAACCTGCAGCACAGCGGCAGGTGTTGAGTTGCATGTCATCTGCACTGGGTGCCACATCATGCCGCCAAAAGCCACCAAGAAGGGCTGGAGCAAGGGTCGTGGTGCTGCCACATCATCTTCGCCGCCCCCGCAGCCACGTTCCGACCCACCATCCGACGTGGAGGTAGTATCGGGGGAAGTAAGGGCTTCAGACAGCGGTGCTGAGAGAGGCCAGGCCACAGCAACCAGTGATGATGATGACAGTGCCAGTGTAGCAAGCTTCATCAGCAAATCAAAGAACATTAAAGTTATTTCTGACCTGTTCATGGAACAAGAAAGAGTCGATGATAGAATGGATCCAGGAAAATCCTGACTGGTCCGCAATCGGTCCTTGCGGTCCGTACTTTGTAAACGGTCAGTCCTTAGTAGGTCCTGTCGGTCAGCAACCAGTCAATTCTAGGCTCGCGATCGGTCTTTTGATCAACTCGTCCTCGCTACGCAAATTTTCAGCATGTCCAAAACGTGCCGAGTGGCTCCCGGTCCGTGCCGACCACACTCGGTCCATTGCAGCCCTCAGTCAGCGCAAAGTCGGTCCGACCAAGACCACGACCAGTCCATGTCAATTTTCGTGGACCGACTGCAAAGCGGTTCTGGTGTGATGCATTCAGAGACCAGTTTACTTCCCTAATGCCGTGTGTGCTAAACCTGTGACTGAGAGCACGACTGGTGAAATAACGAGTACGAGTAAATGCCATGACGGTAAACAGGTAATAATTTATCATCGGTGACGGGTTCAGTTCATACACCCTCAGTAGTCACATCCACCATACTTATGACTATAGATTTAATTTTCGTAATGGCCTGTTAAAACGGAAATTTATACACACACACACACACACACACACACACACACACACACATATATATATATATATATATATATATATATATATATATATATATATATATATATATATATATGTATATATATATATATATATATATATATATATATATATATATATATATATATATATATATATATATATATATATATATATATATATATATTCCATGTATCGATCTACGTATATATACCAATCTATCTATCTATCTATCTATCTATTCGATTTATCGATCTGCCTGTATCTCTCTATTTGTCTATCTATATATCTATAAATATCAATATATGTCTATCTACCCTACCTCTCTTATCTGCCTGTTGTCACACACTCATACACACACCCACACACACACACACACACACACACACACACACACACACACACACACACACACACACACACACACACACAAATAGATAGATACAGATAGACTGATTGAGTGTGTGTGTGTGTGTGTGTGTGTGTGTGTGTTTGTGTGTGTGTATGTGTGTGTGTCAGTAATTATCTATTTACCAATACTTTAATGTAAGGTCACCTCAGAGATTAGGTATAATGTGTATCAGAAGCGACATGAAGTGCTGAACAGCACTGATTTCTGGTGCACTCCCACACTCGTCCTGTTTTCAGGCCCTACCACAACACACCACACCACTATACCAGTGCACCACACCACGCTATACCAGTGCACCACACCACACCAGTACACCAAATTCCATGATTAATCACATCACGCCACACCTACGCCTTTGACAGTTCTGTTCTTTCTTAGACAAGATTGATTAATACCATCAACTCTTCATTGCACACTAAGCATTCATCACACCTCACTATAACCCAACAAAGAAGTAAGATTAAACTCTAAACATAATACATGCATACATACATTCATACGTATATATGTATACTTACATACAGACATACAGACAGACATACATACAGTACATGCATATATACATAGATACAGCAGCCGTGGCTCAGTGCGTTAGAGCGCTCCACTCTGACCGAAGGGTCGGAGGATCGAATCCACCCAAGGGTCATTGGTAGACATCAGGAAGGGCATCCGGTCATAAAATGCTACACGCTCCAGTCCAAAGTCCTCTACCCAGGGGCAACGCCTTAGTCCTTCGGGGATACCTGGCGTAAAACCAAATTCTATTCATACATACGCACATAAACAAGTGGACGGCTATACAAAACAATTTACACAATTCTTAGCCGATTATAACCAAACTTTATGTCAGGATTTAGTTTCACCCCAGAGAATATCCTATTGTTTTAAGATTTTAAGAATAATGATAGAAGGTGAAGGTCAAACAGCTTGGTCAACGTTTGGCCAAGAAGAGCCAAGTTTAACAGATTTCACCTGATTTAGACCAGACTTGGAAAAAGGGTTAAGGACAAAACAAATGCGGAATAACTATTTTTAGAACTCTGTCAAAGGTCAAGGTCACAGGGCAGAGTCGAATTTTGATCCACTAGTAAGATCATAACAACTAAAACAGTTTTGATCACATTTTGACCCGTCATTGTAGAAACGTTGAAGAATAGCCAAGGGGTCAACCAAATATTTCTGATAATAGTTCAAAGGTCAAGGTCGTACGGCATAGTCAGTTTCAAGTATTTTAACTTATTTAGGCCAAATTCTGTGGAAGGATTCAGGGTAAGGCGAGAATAATAATTTTCAGTTTTGAGAACAATCATTCAGGCATGAAGGTCACAGAGAAAGGTCAAATATCAAGGTCAAAGGGCTAGGTAAGCTCAAATATTATTGATCAAATTTGGATCAAGCTTGGTTGTAGTGTTAATGATCAGGCACAGAAGATATGATTCAATTTTACTGCTTCTCGGTCGAAGGTCGAGGTCACAGGGCGAAGTCAAATGTTCCACCCTTAGACCAATTGTTGGGCACGGTTATTTAACTCTCTAAGTGCTCCTTCTTGTTCTTATGATTTTTACACTTCAAGTCTTCTAATTCTTCAAGCAAGCACTGTAATCTTTGTGTGTGTGTGTGTGTGTGTGTGTGTGTGTGTGTGTGTGTGTGTGTGTGTGTGTGTGTGTGTGTGTGTGTGTGTGTGTAATTTGATTAACACTATAAGTAGATTTTTTTTAGTTAACCGTTTTATTCTTCGTTCTCCACTTCCTTACGTACTAATCTGCAACTCTCGCTTCCCCGTACTCACATTTCCAATTTAGTCTCACTCCTTCCTGATTATAATTCCTTTTCTACCCACCAATTACACTACCATTCTCTCTTCACCTGACCTTTCATCATTTCTCCTCTTCCAAGGATTGTGTTTAACATCGGCCGCTACGTCTTGTACTGTTCTTTCTTGCTTCTTGCTTTGAGGTTTAAGTGGTTGAGGGATTGTCTAGGTGCGTTAGTGTTTAAGTGGATGCTAAAGTGTGTCTGGGTGAGTTCTTGAGTGTGAGAGGCTGTTATAGTACGACTGGGTGTGTTGCTTAGTTATTGGTGCTCCTATTTGAGTGCGTGAATTGATTGTTAAATGTGTGTGAATCCGTATATGATCGTAAATGTTTGTATGAGTCCATGGTTTAGTGCTTGGGTGTGTCTAAACGAATATTTGGCTAACTGAGGTGTTTGTTGTGGGTGTATGGCTGTGTGGCTGTGTTTGTTGTTGGGCGCCTTATATTTTATGTCTGTCTCTCTGAGCATAGTCCCGGAAGGCCATTCCCTGAGGCCTGGAGTTTATCCTACGTGCCACATAAGTTCACGAGCTACCAGATCACTGTTTATCATACTGGAACTGTTTCGGTCTGGATTGGTGTCATGGTATTAGTTTGGTGCTTTTATGAGCAGTCGGAGGGCATTGAACAAGATCAGTAAAGTCTGCTTTATGACATTCGAATAATCAAACAATTTCCAGTCCCAGCCCGAAATCGAACTCATGTTCTTTCAGACAGCAGAACACTGCCCGAACCCCTTGTGTGGTAAGTTGGTGAGAGAGAGCAGGATAAATTGAGTGAATGAGTAATTGCCATGAGGGTAAATAAGTACTAGGTAACTATATTCACAGGTTTAATTAACACGTCCTGCGCAGGCACAACCCCAGTTATTAAACCTGCAGATTCCATGTGTGATGATACCAAATTATCAACGATCGTGATGCAAAATTAGTTTTTACTTCTGTTGGTGCACGTTTTCCCATTTTATGTACTTTCTCCCAAATGATGTCCACGAGCGCGAAATTTTTATATCTTTTCTTAAAAAAAAAAAAAAAAGATTTGAAAGCTATAATTACTTACTTAGACTACTTTCATATATATATACATACATACATACATATATATATATATATATATATATATATATATATATATATATATATATATATATATGTATATATATATATATATATATATATATATATATATATATATATATATATATATATATATATATATATATATATATATATATATATATGTATATCTACATATATATATATATATATATATATATATATATATATATATATATATATATATATATATATATATATATATATATATATGTGTGTGTGTGTGTGTGTGTGTGTGTGTGTGTGTGTGTGTGTGTGTAAATTATCAGTATAATTAATAATATTACGTGAATAAGTGTTGCCTGTTTGTGTCTGTCCACATTTAACCCGCTCGGATTTAGACGTGCCATATATCAAAAGACGGGAACGACGAGCTAACAACGATGGTGTATTATAACTGCGTGCGGCCAGCTGCGCGCGAGCCATGCTCACTTTTGTGCCCGATTTTCCGCCAGACATTGGGAACCTTCTACAGGCCATTGCGCTGGGTGGGATAAGTTGAAATTTCTCATGGGCATGCTCGGTATATCAGAGCAGGTCCATGTCGAGTTTGGTGTATCGAGGGCGAAACCCGAGTGCCCTTGGCGGGGGCAAGCGCTAAGCGGTCCGATAAGCGCTTGTTATCACTGTTAGGGCGGGTCACAGATCCGGAGATAATGTCCATGAAAGCGAGGTCAAGCGGGGAACTGCACTGTTTCCTGGTGCACTACCACTCTCCTCCATTTTAAAGACCATTCCACACCACACCACACATCAGAGAACCGCGTAATAGGATTCTCCACACCACGTCATATCAATACCTTTCACATCTCTCTCTTTAAACAGTATTTCTCGTCACTACCTTCTTTTCATCACACACCCAACCACACATCGTAGTTCAGTATAACCTCACGAAGACACAAACTCACACTTTGACAGAATACACACACACACACACACACACACACACACACACACACACACACACACACACACACACACACACACACACACACACGAATAAGAAAGCTAATATATGAGAAGGTGTGTGAAGTCATATTAATGGGAAAAGCAGTCTGCAAATCTAAAAAAAGGCAGCGATTTGATGTTTCCTTGGCCTTACGTCTAATGGCCCTCTACTTTGTTATAGTGAAATTTAGAAGAGAGTGAGTGCATCATAATGACTTAAAAAGAAATCGATGAAGAAGAATGATAAGGTAGAAGAGGTTGGCCTGACACGAAACTAAACACCGCACATCAAGCACTATATGTCCTGGCATGGAAAGATTAACTAAAATTTAACCAAGTAGTATTTTCTGGATGCAATGGAGGACTTGCAACCAGGTGTAAATTCAACTGGAGAGCGATATACCTTCAAGTCAATTGAACACTTCCTAGTGCCAGGCGTCGTACCCACGTTTCTGTTCCTAGGCCTCGCACTTAGAGGTGTTTAATCGGCCTGATGGCATATTGCAAACTGTCAAGCTATATATATAAACACCTAAATAGATAACTGACGACGGTAGACTGTATTAGAAGGATCGACTGGAAATTCATCAGGATAATATTCAAGAGTATGTAGGGAAGGATACACTGAGATGAATGAAGGACAGTTACGAGGCAGGAAGATGGATTAGCAAGGGAGGGATGGGCATTGTTCAAGGGCCAGCTCTCCTTCACCTTATCTCATATATTTACTTCACCATTTTTACAAGAAATATTTATTACATAAACAAGAATAACAGAACTGAATAGTACATGTAAGTTAAAGAAGGGGAAGCAGACATATCACTAATCGGAGAGTTGAATGACTACAAGTAAGCTAACCAGAATGAAGTAATACAATGAAATTGAATTGGAATAGAGTTGGCATGGGGAAAACATGGAGTGGAAGAGGATTAAAGACTGAAACTGAATTAACATAATGATAACACAAATGGGTTTGGGGGGGGCTGGATGGATGTGCTGGACTGAGATACAAATATTGGTAGTGAAGAGGGAGATTTGCAGTTACATCCAGATCATGTGCAATAGTACGCTTCCGATGATAATCTGAACAGAAGTATAGGTCTGTTAATGTGTCTTGATCTACATAAAGAAAGTGAACGATAGAGGGAGAAAATTTGGAACTGTAGTAGAATAAAACTAAAAATAAATAGCTTTAATAATAAATATCTTTGATAATTAGCATGGATTTAGGGAGAGGAGTGGAGGGGGGGGGGTCGTACGAACCAGTTCTTTTCGGTAGGTCAGTGATTACTTATAATGAATGAACAGTGGTTTTTACCCAGTTATGTGCAATAAATATGTTACTGCATTTGCAATCGTGTATAGTATTGGACTCCTATGATTAATACTAGTTAAATAATACTAGATTTCTATTTGTGACATTTTTATGCATTAAATAATTATTGTGCTAGGAATCAAGCCCCCCCCCCTCCAAAGTACTATGTCTGGCCCTGAATAGTAAGAAAGACTAGCGTACTCTCTCTCTCTCTCTCTCTCTCTCTCTCTCTCTCTCTCTCTCTCTCTCTCAGCGATGCGTCTATCAAAAGGCTAATAATAATAATAATAATAATAATGATAATAATAATAGTCATTCCATCCTTACCTCCCTAACCATTCTTCTCTTCCCCCTTTCCCTCTGTCGTCTCCCTCATCCGCTGTCCATTACAAAGCCATCAGTAATCACAGCTGGGAGTATAATTATATCTGACAGAAACTCATCCATCATCTCTCTCTCTCTCTCTCTCTCTCTCTGCTGCCATCATTAGCGTGTGATTGCCTCATTAACACTGTCGCAATCTCACGGTCACCCTACCTTACCTTTGATTACTTAAGAATATTGCAGACTTTAATGTGTATATTTAAGTGTTTATGTAGCTCTCTAACTATCCATTGCCAGACGCCTCAGTCCCTCAAGGGGTGACCACAGACTAATCGCCTCCATGTCGTCCTGTCCCCAGCCATGTAGCTGCACTGCGCAAAATTCACTTCATTTTTTGGACATGATTAGCAATGTTTTACGTCAGTAGAACGATGTTAAGCGAGTGATGGGTACAGATATTATGGTGCCAGTCTTGCCTCTTCTAATAATGTTCATCCTTATACCTCTACCGCAACATACAGTGGAAAAAATGGCAATAAATCTTCATCCAATACATCCAGCCATTCTAAACTCTGGATGATCAGGCCTATGACTGCACAGTTTACGATTAAGAAGTGCAGAGGGTGTGAGAGCATGGTATCCTGGAGTTATGCATATCTAATAACAACACAAATTTCCCGTGCGGTTTTTCTGGCAATTTGGGCCCTGCCTCACGTCCCTGATACAAGCCTGTCTTCGACGATAAAGATGAAGGTGAGGCGATGGTGATGGTGATGGTGAGGAAACGCGGGAGTTTTGTTGAGGGAACGAGGATGATGAAGGTGGAGCATGAGAGTAATGGATCACTGAAATGGTTGGTGAGTTTAATGTGGTGGTGTCATGGGAAAACGTTGGTGTGGTTATGGTGTGGTAATGGTGTGGTTTTGTAATGAACAATGTAGTGGTTTGTAGGTGGCTGAGGGTATTATTGTAGCGATGATGTAGTGGTGATGAAACTATAGCACTTTTTCATTCACTCGTGAAAATTAGATGGGATTACGTGTTCGGTTCGGTTTGTTTTTCTTTCTGTCTGTCATTCTGTGATATTAGCGAAATTATGAAAACTAGTTAGCTGGAACTCAACCAGATTTTACCCGAGGCGCATCAGAGGAAAATGTGTTTAATTTTGTGACGAGAAAGGCCATACGTGATAGGTCAAGGGCAATCAACTCAAAAAGTTTTTATCCCATTTTGACTAAACTTGAAAGACGTGTTGAACAGAGGAGGGTGAATTGATTCAGTTTTTAGAACAATCGGGCAAAGGTACAGGCCACAGGGCAAGGTCAGAGGTTCGGCCCTTTAACTCAAGTGGTTTTCGTTAGATTTGGATCAAACCTGGTGGAAGGGTTTAACGTAGGCTTCGGATGGAATAATTTCATTTTCTAACAATACAGTAGGTCAAAGAGTCAAGGCCACAGTATAAACTTAAACACTTCTGATACGATTTTGACAAAACTTAATAGACGGAATAAGGATTAGGTAAGGAGGAAGTACTTCGATTTTAAGAGCAATTGGTCAAAGGTCAAGGACGCAGAGCAGGGTCCGAAGTTCGACTTAAAATCGTTTATAGGGTAAGGGTGTCTCACGCTTTGAATAATTTTTTTCGGATTATGATGATGATACAAGAGGGCACGGAACTCAGAATGGTCTTAATGAATATTTTGTGTTGTGGCGATGGTTTGCTACTGAGATATAACCCAAATAATGGTAATCGTGAATGAATGGTAAGAATTTAGAAATGGTGGTGCAATGGTGAAAGAAATATACAGTGATACGGTGGGAGAAAAAAGATTTATTTCAGTGAGTGATATATATATTGGTGTGTTTTAAAGGTCTAGTCTAGAGCTATATGCAGTGTCTGTTGTCGTAATGAAGTGGTGATGATGCTGTACTGAGCTTCGCGGTTTAAATGGTATGATGAAAATATTAAGATGATGATGGTGAGATACGTATAAAAGATGGTGAAAAAATGCACAAGTATTGTCCATATCTGATATCGGAGTCTGGGCTGTGGTAATTAAGTGTGTGTGTGTGTGTGTGTGTGTGTGTGTGTGTGTGTGGACGGGGAGGAAGAGAGGGGATAGACGGCAAGCTGTGAATGATGCAGCCTTCACCCGAACTATTACCTCCATCACCACACTAATGCCCTCATTTACCACATGACGGTAATTTTGTGGTCCCTATTCATCATGTTCTCTCTTCTGCCCATTTCACATTCTTCTTTTGCATCTCAAGGAACTTCTGTTTTCTAACACGGAAGATACTATTGCGGCCGTAAACGTATCATTACTGGAGCATGACATGAAAGGAACCAAATTATACAGACACGGCGTAACCTGCCAGGAGGTGATTCGAGGGATAATTTCGAGCAAAGAATGGTATATCAACATTGATCCAGCTCTCTACCATTATGGAGTTACCCTGTAAAATTTCCGATGATCTTTAAGCGAAGATGGTATCACTTATATTTCACCCATATAGGTATAAGAAATTTTAACTTCATAACGGGTGAGAATCGGACCTACGTTCATATCGTATTTTTAACTTCAAAATCAGCCCTAAAATCACCTGTTGAATTTAGTATGCCAAGCCCCGAGGCACCTGGTATATTCCAAGCTGCATATCCCAGTGTTTATATCTCGTTATTATGGTATATCAGGAGTGAAATACAGGCACACACAACACAGGCTTATTTATGGATTTGTGTCGGACGGGGTACAACTGAGACAGGGAAAATTGCACTGTCTCCTATTGCCCTAAACTAACATTCTGCTTTATTCCCTGACAGCTGAGCACCACATGGTATTATTAGGCATGATCTTTTTATGCCCTCAGTGAGCACGTATTATGTTTTCCTCAACGTGTGTGTGTTTCTTTGGTTAGTTCCGTGTGTGTGTGTGTGTGTGTGTGTGTGTGTGTGTGTGTGTGTGTGTGTGTGTGTGTGTGTGTGTGTGTATACAAAATAACCATTAGTTTTCACAGGACTTGGTTGAAGGGCTGAGGGATACCGCAGGTCAAAAGTCAAGATCACAGGCATAGGGCAAAGTTAGACCTATCAGCATCAACATAAACAATTTATATCAAATTTAGACAAAACCTGGTGTTTGGGTTGAGTTTAAGTAATAATTTAATGTAACAATATTGAGAATAAGCAGTCATAGGTAAGGTTCATAGGACAAGGCAAAGTTCGCCTCGGGTGTACATATGAAGCATGAAGGAGTACAAACGCAAGCAAACAGCAGCATAATGGTCCTTTAGGGGCTGTTGTTACGGAGAAGACAATAACTGATATTTAATTCCATGAGCTGATGATAAAGACAGGAAAACAAGCATTTCCCCGCCTATCAAACCCTCAAGCCTAGGCTAGTAGGAAGAAGAGAGAATGGATTACCCTGTAGTATAGAAACACCGACATGAAAATTGTATATGATTACAGAGAGAGAGAGAGAGAGAGAGAGAGAGAGAGAGAACACATGTAAACGTATTATACAGTAACTTTATCTACAGGGTACAGCTGCAGCATTCTCCATGACTTGAAAGAATGGGAGGATCGATTTGTCAGATTTTTTCATCATTCAGCCATGAAAGCATTTAACGGAGGATAAGCCAGATAGTAAGCCAGGCGAAGTTTATGTACTATCACTGTAATGTAGTCCAGCACATCCAAGGTATTTTTGTCCTAATGTTACCAGATCTTTAAAAAATAGTGTTTTGTTTCACTGGCCTGGAAATACTTGCCGATTATATTATAACCATTACCTTTATTTAATTTTGTCTACCGTGAGTCACTTATTGGATGTCGTATGGCCACGTCCCTTACAAACTTTGCACACTTGAATCAGATACCCTTGTAGTCTGCATTTTTATAAGTCCAAAGGCATAAGCACCTCTAACATTCGTCATATGGTTTGGTCCTTGATCTGCGTATTATTTTTGTTTCTCTTCACTGACTCTCTCTGATTAATCCATGTCTTTCACATAATATAGTGACCAAAACCGAACACGGCACTCCAAATATGGGCGTACTAAGGAATTCTACAAGGTGAGAACTACATTCCCTAATTTTAATTCAGATGCTCTGCTAATAGATCCGCCAATTTATTATCTCTCCTTATTGTTCTGTGCATTGTGTACTTTATTCTTGCATCACATTCTCGAGCCGCACATTATTCATTGTGTACCTAAGTATTTCTAATTTACTCCCAGTATTCAGAACTTTTCATTAATCAGAATTAAAATCCACTTGCCACGTTTAAGTCCAGTTAAGAAATACCATGATCTCTATGAATTGCCAGTTTGTGTTCGGGTGTATCTGATCTGTTACCAATTTTTATATCATCTGCAAATTTTGAAATTTTACACCAAGATTTTGAACAGTATCGTCAGTATTGATTAGAAACCGTATATAATCCAAAACTGAACCCTGTGACACACCGTTTATAAAATTTCGATTAGTTGTATTCCTCCCCACTGTCTATAGATCTCTGCTTACGTTCCATAAACTAATTTTCAGTTCATCTGTGTACGTTGCCTCTGATACCAAAAACTGTAGGTTTCTCAAGACGTCTCTACAGAGAATTTGATCGAATGCTTTTTGGATATCGAGATAGATTACATAAACAAGTTTATAGTTTCATGCTGCATAGGAATAATATTACAAAAAAGAAAAACAAAGAAGATTGTTTAAAGATATGATCGATTGTCCCGGAATCCGTGATGTTAGTCATTGATAAAACTATTTTGCCTTAACGATTGACTATTTTTTCTCTAATTACGTTCCAAATTACGTGCATATTACAGATGTTAAGCTAACTGGATGATAATTTTTTGTTCGTGACTTTTTTATTTGGAGTTACGAGTATACTTGCAAGTTTTTAGATATGAAGCTATGCCAGGTCTTTGTAAAGATACTGAATATTTGAGCAATAGATTATAATATTTCATTTACCAATTCTTTTAAAACCCTTAGAAATATTATACCTGGCCCTAGTGTTTTCTTGACCCTAAGTTTATTCCTCTCAAACAGTAGAGGAGGGAGGTGATGGTTCGGAGGGCGGTAATGGTTCCAAGAATGGGATGGTTCAGAGGGTGGGATGGTTCGGAGGGTGGAATGGTTCGGACACTGACGTTCCTGGAAAACACTATATTTTGCGTAAACGTGCAAAAATTGATCACCGCAGAGCTTTCAGAATCGGACGACAGTGACGGGTATACGGAACGAAGATCAGATTCTAAGTTTTTGCACATATGTGATTTTTCAGCAGACAATCATGAGCTCTGCCACTACGAATATGTGTGAATTCGTAAACATAATACTCGTATTATGTGGAAATGTAGTCGACTCAAATAGGTCTAGCCTCACCATGAAGACGTAAAACTTACATTTGTTAGATTAAAACACCTTCAGCAATTATTACTGTATTTAGTTTTGGGACTGTCAAAGCTGTAGAAGAAGGGAATGGTTTATTAGTGGCCGAACGATGCCCCTGATGATTTGAATGTATTTTTGTCCATTCATGCAGTAGTAGAATGTGTGTATTTTATTAAGATTTTGTAGACATATGAATAACTACACACACACACACACACACACACACACACACACACACACACACACAGGGGTGTGTGTGGAAGATTTAATTCTGCACTTACCCTTTTTTTACTTAATTGATTTAGGTGCCGCCAGCGTTCCCCTGCGGAATAGAAATACACCAGTTTATTGCCTCTCACAGCCCTAGTGTACTGCTCGGCTCTGTCTCTCCCCATCACTGTCTCTCACTCTCTCTACAGTATATATCTGTCTGTCTCAGGTGAATAATTTTTTTTTATATTTCCAGCACAGATTAAAAGAAAATGCTAGAAAGTTACTCCCATTTTTTCCGCTTTCTCAATCGCAACCCAGCAGTGATAATGGTGCAGACAGACCCATAGTCGCTGGTGATATTTTAAGCGAGTTTACCTGTCGAGGCTGGGAGGGGTGGGTGAGATGGTGTGAGCGTGTAGTGTGTACATGCGTGTGTGTGTCTATGGTACAAAGAAGAGTCTGTGTGTGTGTGTGTGTGTGTGTGTGTGTGTGTGTGTGTGTGTGTGTGTGTGTAGTTAGGTGGACGGGTGATGTGGGGAAGCAGATCTAAGAGAGTGCATGATTTTCTACTTTTGGGGAGAGGTGGTCGGGTATGTAATGTAAATATTGATAACAGAGATGTGTGTGTGTGTGTGTGTGTGTGTGTGTGTGTGTGTGTGTGTGTGTGTGTGTGTGTGTGTGTGTGTGTGTGAGCTGAAATTCCCGCAGCTGGCGTCTAATTCCATGTTCTCAGTGGGTGTTGTGAGGCGTGACATCATAATGCTGTACTGTAATTACCCAAAGAGGCAGATTGTTAATATGATGCAAGCATATCAAGAAGAGAGAGAGAGAGAGAGAGAGAGAGAGAGACGAAAACTTGATGTAGGGATGAGTAGGGAAGAGAAGTTGTTGATTTTACCTGAAGGAGGCTTCGAAATCTTTAACACCGAGGCAAAGCGGGAGTTGATGGAAGAGGAGAGACGGAGTGGTGTGTCGATGTCAGAGAGAAAGGAGGAGGAGGATATAAAGGGAACAAGGATAGGGGGAAAAAAGATGAGAAATATGGTTTAGGCTGAGTAATATCGTCCAGTACGACCCCGAACACAACTTCAAGATACATTTTGTTAACATTAATATTCCTACTCAACCACATAAGGGTCAGCACTTCAGTTCGGCAATAAAATCATCACTTCTGTACACCTTTGCCCGCTTATTAATTTCTCTGCTAAGCCCCCTTTTCTTCCCCCCTTCCCCTTTTCCAGCAGCTACCTCCACCAGCTCTGTCCCTTCCTTCTTCCGTGCATTTTCCAGTTGGCGATTCGAACCATAAGTTCACACATCGTGGTGGTGATTTGATTCCACTTCCCTGGATAAGATAGAATGGGCAACGCTAGGTGGTCCTTGCGGGAGTGCAGCCATCTGTGTCCCTCCTGTAGGTAAGTTTCATTGTCAGATGCAGAGGAATTATCATAAAATAACGGTTTAATCCCTTGTATCCGGGATTTTAACTAATTTTCATGTGGATTAATGGAATTACTGAGGGCCAGCGAAGATAGTAGGCCTACTGATTTTTAAACAATAGATCATATATCTGTGTCGCAGTGTAAGACCAGCTAAGCAGTTTTTATCTGCTTTAGACCAAACTTGGTGAAGGGTCGAGGACAAGCCAGAAATAATTTCGTATTTAGAACAGTCAAACGCCATGGTCACTGGGCAAGGTCAACTCAGTTTTGATCTGATTTAAGCCATTTTTGGTGGAACGGCTAAGAGTCGGGCAAGAACGAAGGGATTCAGTTTAGTCATGAGACAAGAGTTAGCATCAGAGGGTAATGTTGAGGCTCAACCAATGTGCCTGTGTGTGAGTGAAAGAACTAAAACAGTTTTGATCTTGTTTTGACCAAACTTGGTTGTTGGGTTGAAAATTACACAAGAAATATTCTTTTTCTTATTTTATTCCACTTTTTTCTCTCGGTTTTCCGTTTGAGAATAGTAGGTTAAAGATCAAGGCACATGGCAGGGTCAGTTTAAAACTCCCATCCAATGTAGAACAAACGCTAAGTAATGGATGAAGTTAAAGCAAGTTTAATTCAGTTTTGAGACAGTCAAAGGTCAAGGGGCCAGGGTCACGGGGAAAGGTCAAAGGCCAAAACTACTGGATAGTTTCAACTCAGACAGCTTTGATCTGATCTGAACCAAAGCTGGTAAACGGGTAAAGGGTTTGGCAAGAAAAAGGTAACTGGATTTTGAGAATACCTGTCTTCAGGTAAAATCAACACCTTCTCGTCCCTGCTCACCCCTACACCAAATTTTCGTCTCCCTCTCCCTTTTTCTTCCTTTGATCTTCTCTGTACATCATCTCACGCTATTTTCTTCTTTTTCGCTCATACTCTTGTTCTCACGCTTAGATAGTCTTTGTCCTTATCCACGCCTTTCGCACAGTGTTCTCTCTCTCTCTCTCTCTCTCTCTCTCAGCCCAGCTGGTTGGCTCGGGTGTTGTACTGAGTGACCCTGTTTGTTTTGTAGAAAGAGTTAAACCCGTCTGTTACATTTTAAACTAACTCATTATCACCGGGTGAGGGAGTGGATTAAAAACGTACCTGAAGTAAACTGAACTGAACGGATCTTGACTTTGGCTCTCTGTTATCTTGTTTTTGTGTTGTATTTTTCTTCGAGGGAGCAACTTGCGGGCTCCTGGCCTTTGGTTCCTTTATCCTTGCATAAAAAAAAAAAAAAAAACGGTAGACTTTATATCTACATCACTGGAAGATATATACAGTATCTCAGAACTGGCCTTCATTGGCACTGAGCAACATTTGAGGTGGACATGGCCTATTCTGTGTGTGTTGCCCGGGGTAATGGCCCACACCTCTGCACATCTGCAATACTCTCAGTGGTTTAATTGATCGTGCTTAAATGAAGGACAAACGCACGCCAAACAGATGGACGAGCAAATAAGCACATCTGCAACTTATTTACGCAAATGAAAAAGTTCAGTAAAAATTCTAAAACGACCTGTGTTCATTTTCGGATCAGCTGCGTATACACAACATACAAATAGCCAGCCAATAAGGGTGACAGAAGATAATAATTGCTTCTCACCCTAAGCTGTATAGGTCTATCTATTGCCAGACGCCTTAATCCCATAAGGGTGCCCACAAAGAAATCGCCTCCATATCACCCTGTCTCCCGCCATTTCACTGCTCTGCTCCCAGCTCACATCCCCCGTCTCTCATTTACCTCTCCACTCCATCCCTCCACCTCCCCCTTTACCTCGCTCACATACACTCTCCTCGTTAGTCTCTTGCTGTCCATCCTCTCTACATGTAGGTCATAAGCAAAATAAAATGCCACTGTAACTACCAAATCACTGGGATGGTAATACGTTGTGCCACTCCGTACCTTGTCGCTGTTTTGGTCGGTTCGTATCCTATCCTCATTATATAGATATCCGGATAAAAAGGTATAATTTGCAAGGATGGATATGGAGTGAAGAGCGGTAGGGGTAGGAAGGATGGGCGTGGAAGAGAAAGAAAAGGAAGGACAAAAATGCGAGCTGAGGAACGGGTGGGGATAGTGTGAGAATAGAGTGACTAAGAAAGTAGGAGGAAGTAATGCTTGCAAATAAAAGAGAAAACAAGATGAAAAGACGGCGGGAGCAGAATAGAGAAGATGAAATGAGATGGTGATGGACAGATGAGATTAGGGAAAAAGGAAAATATTGTTTTTTTCTGCGTGTAGAGCACGGAGAGAATGAAAAGAGTAGGAAGAAAGCTATGGCTTAGAGGAGAGAGGGAAGCAGTGCTGAAGAGGTCGAAAAGCGGTGAGAAGTGAGGGAAAAGTGATAGAGGAAGTAGAGGATAACAGGAATATCCAATGGTGCAGACAAGAGACAGATGGGGATGGAAGGAATGAGAGTAAAGGGAACAGGAGCGAGTGTAGGCGTTAGATGAGGACGAATTATGGACTGAAGCAGAAGGAATGAATATGATACTGGAAAAATATATATAAATACAATATAACAGAACTCATTAGATTTGTACAGAAAAGAAGACGAGCTGCGGAAACCTAAGAAGAGCGAAAAAGAAACAAGAAACAGAGGAACAGAAGCGGAACGGGGACATAATATAACAAAAAGAACATAACACCGGGTTCACTGATGGGTCTGACTCTAAGGGCCAAATATTTCACTTTGCACTGTGAGTTTACTTTCGGGAAATTACTCTAACAATGTAATTACTTCATTCTTCTCTGTCCCTTAGCATTTCCTCCAGGGTTCAAATTAGATCAACAGTGAATGAGTTTATTTTGCCCCGTGACCTTAAAATTTCACCTTTTCCTTTGACTTTGACATTCCACTGAATCTTCACAAAGTCGAATTACTTTATCCATGTTTTAATTTGAGCCTTTCCGGAAATATTTGTCAACATCGTTTAAAAACTGTTTACATTGATATTGTTGTCTGACCCTGACTTTTGACCCATTCTTAAGACCTTTGACCTTTTTTTTTTTTTTTTTAACTGTTAAGCTCTTCAGTGTTACTCAGTCCAGCCACCCAGTTTGGTCTAAATCAGATCAGAAGTTTAAGTTATTTTTGTAGACACACGGGTCCAACTTGATCGCTGCCCTGTGACCTTCATCTTTGACTGGTTGTTCTAGAAACTGAATCCCTTTTTTGTTGCCCGACCATTAACCTTTATACAGCGTGTGGTTCAAAATAGTGCAGTTTAATTTGAGTTGACCTTGCCTTTATCCTTTGCATTTATCCTTTGCTTTAATCATTTCCCTTAATCCTTTGTCTTTATCCTTTGCTTTTGACCTTTACCTGTGACCTTGACATTTGACCTTGAACGTTTCGAAATTGTTGTAAAAAATATTCTTGCTTTATCTTTAATCCTTCCACAGCTTTTCGTCAAAATGGATGAAAACTTCTGAAGATAAACTCACCCTGTGACCTTCAACCCTTACCTCTTGTTCTCTAAAATACTAGGTTAACCACATGGCTGACCCTCAACACTTCCACTTAGCTTGGTTATAAATGGATCAAAAGAGTTATTTTGTTCACACACACACACACACACACACACACACACACACACACACACACACACACACACACACACGGGAGGAACTCTTGACCTTTGATTAATTTTTTCTAAAACTGAGTCCCTTCATTCTCGCATTTTCCTCAACTCTTCCACCAAGTTTGGTCAAAGTTGCATGAAAATTGGCTAGGGTGATTTTGCTAGCTCATAGGTCAACCTATCCCTTCGACCTTCACCTGTGACCTATTGTTCTCATTAGCTATAGTTTCCCCATGGGCTGACCCTTAACCCTTCCACCAAGTGTGGTTGTAACGGGAGGATCAGTTTGTTAACACCTACACACGTTCTGAGAGAGAGAGAGAGAGAGAGAGAGAGAGAGAGAGAGAGAGAGAGAGAGAGAGAGAGAGAATTGCAGACCACATAGAATGTCTCTTCACAATTTGCATTCAGGTATCCATACTGTACAAAGACATAGCATAGACAACACAGTCACTTCAATCTGTTTTCCAGTATGACACCACGTTAGCAATACTGTCACTTAATGCCAAATAGGGACACAAGAAGTCAGAGTTTTTAATCATTTATAATCACCCTTACGCTTCCCACACTGTACCAGAACAACGCAACCCTCAGCCCTCCCCCCTTACACAAATATCTAATTCTACCATTGTTGGGGACATCAGTACAAAAAACTCTTCCTGGCTTCCTGGTATGAACACAACCAAGACAACTGATCAGACCTTGGCATTGCCGCACAGTTCAGCAACATATACATTGTCCATTGCACCTTGTATTGCATTACATCTCACACAAATATACAAACACTCTGCTCTCCTTTCTCCCTCGACATCATATTTATTCTGTTCGCTCACATTTTAACACACCACCACCTGGCGAACAGAACCCAAACTCCAATCAGATCGCTTCACAGTCTTTATAACCACAAGAATACGCTCTGAACTACAGTGATCACACATCACATACATAAACTACAAGAAAGTAGACTAGAAAAAAACTCAGTGAAGGAACAGAACACCACTTCAGCACACCAACAGCACACCCACAATTCATAAATATTAGTTAGATTATACAGGACACAAACAAGTCTCATATTCCAAGAGACACGAGATGACACTATACCCTAATCATCCACAGAAGCGTACTTTTCTCATAAAATAACGTGACTCACTTAACCCCAATCCCCTCTAACACACACACACACACACACACACACACACACACACACACACACACACACACACACACACACACACAAACACACATACACACACACAAACACACATACACACACACACACACACACACACACACACACACACACACACACACACACACACGACACCATCAAAAGCACGTAAATAATGAAACTGTAGCAAAATTAGCACAAAGAAAGCAGATCTCCTGAATGCCTTTGTAACGATACTAAGCCACTCTACATACGTCCCTCCGTTCGACAGAACACTTAGCAGTATCATTTAATATCATAAGCATTTACCTCACAGACCCACGTCACCATCACGTCATACACCTAACCGATCCCGTCTTGCAAAGAACAATTAGATGTACTCGTTAAGTACTAGGCAAACGAGTCACCTTACACTATCACGCACAGTGCCTGAAAAACAAAACTCTGTCCATAGGCAGTCCTTTCCACATGACCAGAGCATAAACCACTGCAGTTAGGGACAGACGCATAACGTTACCAAGAAAACAGAGAGCTCTGCAGGCACACGGTCGGATGGCATCAACAATATACCACTGAAGCTTTTAGGCCCATAAGGTGTGTTGGTCCTCACAAACATTAGCAACTCCTTAAACATTTCCCAGCATTTAGAAGCATGAATAAAAACATCATTACTGCCCCCAGACCAAACAAGGACCGGACACACCCTTCTTCGCACAGACCTATAACAGCACACCATCCCAGATAACTAAACGTTTAAATCTTAACAAATTACACCTCATGTCCCCCTTGCTCACTAACAACAAGACCATAGACCACTAAACAAACGTCTTATTAATCTGCCTTATACATCACGCATAAAGTATGTTTCTTACAACACTAGTCATAAATAAAACCTTAGATGCTGTCCCCCAAGCAATCACCAAACTCTGCATCACAACTCAAAACACTGGTTAACCAATTCCATCCCTTGTAGAGAAACACATTTAACTCATCAGGGTAAGTCATAATAAGCACAAAATTTCCATATCGGAGTCCCACAGGGCTCCGTTCTTTCATCCATTCTTTTCATGTATACCTGCATGATATTCCTACACCCCAACTGCCCACAAATTTTGCCTCATATGCAGATGACATGTGACTAACAGCCACACACCACACTGCAGACAGAGCCTGCACACTGCAACAAGGCTGTCTCAACACATTTCAGGCATGGGTCGAGGACAACAGGCTGGCGATAGCTCCAGCAGCGTACACTATTACACTTATCAACAGCGTCAGTCATGATCACAGGCACACCTTTGGCATCACAATGAACAAAGTATCAGTATCACAGGCTCCCTCCATTATTATCCTTGAAGTTACAGATGACACTGGATTTTACCTTCAAGAACTACTGTACATACAAGACATCAAGAGGCAACACACCCCCAGACTTAGAGCACTGAAGGCAATTACGTGGATAGATTTTCAGCAACAAAGAAAAACATTCCTTACTCAGCATACAATCCATCAGATCAGAGATGTTCTTTACCTCCCCAGTGTGGGTCCCCTTTCTTTCCAATACCCACAAAACTTCTTGCAAACCAAACACAGCAACAGTTTAAGCAACATCGTTGGCTGCAACAATGCCACTGCCACAGCCTCACTCTTAGAAAATATTTTGAAATGAGAGACATGCCGTTCCATGCGGCAGTATACGCTAAAACAAAACACCTCAGTCATTTTATAACAGATGCACACAACAGGACTCGGCACACAAAATAATCACCACACGGATATTACCACTCTCCTGTATACCATCCCACCTCCTGACAATGCAACAGTAGCACTGAAGAAACACCCTCATACTCATTCACACGTAAGGCTACACAACACCTCACAGAACTCTGCACTACAAACCTTGCTTCCAACATTCCCCCATCAGAAATATCCTTATCAGATCTGCTTGAGTTCACCTAGCTGCACATAGATCAGGACATCACTCAGCCCTCATCAGTATCCAGCTCTGATGTGGGCTGGATGTAATTACAAATGACACTCACCCCACTTACAGAATGGGTGGACACACCATAGCCCACAATATGGAGCACTGCACAACACATGCCAGACTAAAACACTGACACATCACCAACAGTATAGGGACCTTTGGGACAATTCCATAGTAACAATTGCTTACCTGCCGTTGACGGGTCTGCTGGACTAGACTAACTGGTGATGAATAATAACAACAAAAACAAGGAACTGTGTAAGAATTCCTTGTATATGGCCTCATTGATTTTTCTTTTTCTTTTCTCCCCTCTCTCTTTCCTGTCCATTTGTCAGCTTTACCTTGGCCGTTTAGTTGTAGGTGGTGGTGACCATCATCCATTCACATTTGTTTTTCCTTCCTCTGTTCTGTTATTTAAAAAAAAATAATAATCATCCCTTCACATGATCCAGTGCTGCCTATTTCTTTCTCAAGTGACGTTGCACTGAGTGACACGCCCATTTATTCCATGCTACGCAGGAAACTTTTACATACCCAAAGAGCGGGATGATGTGAATCCTACTATGATCCTTTCGTTAACTGGAGAAAGACGCAAATGCGGCGTCCATCCCGGAACCAAACCTCCACACTCTTCCCCATGCCTCAATGTGGTAAGATGTTGTCCACCACAAGGGAACATCAGTTCCCTGTCTTGAAGGTTCTGCCCGGGCCATTGCTTACCTGCGGTTGATGGGTCTGCTAGGCCAGATGAACAAAGTCACTCTACTACTACTACTGCTACTTTGCCCGTTATATTTGACAAACGTTATATATGATTAAGAAGAATGGTATTAGATTATTTGGACATGAAACAAACTCACGTTGGTTATAAAGACACCGCGTGGAAACGAAATGATGAGAGCCAGGCAGGTAAAACTAGACACAAGGAAAATATGCTGGAATAAGTAAAGGAAGACCGCCTATAATGGAAGGAATGATGACATTCAGCGGTTTGGCTGAGATTTATTATCCCTCCCCGCCCCGGAGGGCCTCGGGGACTAGTATTGTTTTCACTTGGTTAGTTTGTTTGTCTGTCTATCTGTTGACAACTTTACGTGAAAACTACTGTTGCGGTTTTGACTGAAATTTCAGGGATGATGGGCTATGACCTTCTGATCACTTGATTAACTTCTGAGCCAAATTGGGCCAAGGCCTAGGCTGTAGGGCCAAAAAATGTAAAAAAACGGGAATGGGTAAATATGTTTTTTTCACCATAACTCCTTTCAAATTCGTCATATTGACATGAAACCAAAACCTAAAGGTGCATCTCTCAAATCTACATCCTATAACACGCCTCATTACATCAGGGGTTCATCCCCCCCAGTTAATGGTAGGAGGGTCAATGTCAGGTGGGTTGGGCCTAAATTTTCAAATGGGCATAAAATCATCAATTTTCACCTGATTTCCTCCAAATATGATATGTGACATCTGTGACTAGATATCTTGTTGTGTTTATATATCAACACGAAAATGAAAGCCAGGGAAGGGTTTGCTGTGCCGTGGCACCGCTTCTTGTATTGCCTAATTTGGTTGAACACAGGGAACAGTTGGCTGGCAGAGGTACGAGTTTGTCTAAAAAGAAAAAGAACTTTTCAACAAACAAATTTACTGCTTTACTTACAACTTAATCAGACTTGTCTTCAAAATACTCCCCTCTGCTGTTAATACAACGTTTCCAGCGTTTTCTCCGGTTCTGGAAGGCGTTTTCAGAGACGGTGCTCGTTTTCGTAGCGAATTTTCTGCTATATCTTCTATTGTCTGAAATCGGCGATTTCGACTCTGGGAGCAAACAAATGAATACATGAATAAATACATAAAAGTCCTCAGAGGCCAGATCCGGAAATTAGGGTAGCTTGGGGATGATAGTCGTCTCGTGCTTCGCCAAAAAGTCGCGGATAAACAGTAACGTGTGAGCAGGTGAATTGCCATGGTGCAGCGTCCAAAATTTTGATGTACTGTACATGCCTCAGGCCTCTTCCTTTGCACTGCCTCACTCAAACTCTTCAGGACGTCCAAGTAAAACTCTTTATTGACTGTCTGACCAAGTGGAACAAACTCATGATGAATGACGCCCTTACAAGAAAGAAAAAATAAGGGGCAATGAACACCACTTTCACATTTGAGTGACTCCGACGTGGTTTTTTTGCCCGCGGTAACGGTGTTCCAATCCACTGTAACGACTGTCGTTTTATTTCGATATTGTAGCCGTACAAACACGTTTCATCTCCAGTTTTGGCTTTCTCAAAAAGTTTTCATCAGCATTCAAACAAACAAAAAAGAGAGCAGCTCCTAACAGACTGTGACAAGGTTCTCTTTTTGCTCATCTATCAGCAAACGCGGCACAAATTTTGCTACAACAAGATACATCTTCAGTTTTTCGGATAAAATCGTGTGGCACGAACCTTTACAGATGCCCAGTTTTTCAGAAACTTCACGGACAGTCAGGCGACAATTTTCACAGATCACAGCACACACTTTCTCAACGTGGTTGTCATTTGTTGACGTGGAAGGCCGTCCAAATCTGGGATCGTCTTCGGTGGATGTTCTTCCCGATTGGAACCGTTGTAACCTCTTGTAACTTTGTGTATAGCTCAAGCAGTCCGCCCCATAAGCCTGTTGCAGCATCTGAAAGTCTCCGTAAAAGTTTTTCTCAATCAGAAAAAGATTTTCACGCAAACACATAGCTCCTCAAGATCCTTCATTGTTCAACTTGCAACAAACCGCCAAATGCATTCACCTAAGCGCATGTACTGTAGGCTACGTACTGTACCTCGATGACTAAGTGACGTGGCGTGATGTAGCTAGTGTTAGACTAAAGTTCAAAGTCGCCACTGACTGTGCTCCTGTCGCGAGCACACGACGCAGGCTATTTGGTGTGCTATTTAAAAAGTTTTTTTTTTTTTTTTTTTTTTTAACAGACCTTGTACACCCCTGTGCAAATGTTTGCCGACGATCCTTTGCCAGCATTGTCCTGCCATACATATTTCTAATTCCTTCCTGAACGACAGAATACCATTTCTTCTCATTCTCATATTGCTATCACATACAGATGCTTCATGTAACATGTTCCATTGCCACAGCTGGTAGAGAAATGTCCGCGAACTTTTGCCCATGACAATAGATCCACACTTAGATTAACGCTAAAATATCTGGGCCAGCAAGTGACAGACTCTGGGAACAGATCCATTTATCTAATCCGCTTTCCTTGAGAGCAGCTCTGCAAAAACAATGTCTAAGTCATGTAATATTCCACGCTTTAGAAAGGATTACTTATTTTGCAATTAAGCAGTCAGGATAAGCACAGCCGTCATGGATTGTGCAGCGTTGTAAACTCCTAGGTGATATTTAATGTAACCCTGTGTAGGGTATAGTATTTCGGACAGTATGGTTGCTCTGCAATAGTTCTTTCCAGAAATATTACTCTAGTACAAGAGAACACAGGTTGAAAATCGTCCTTGTTTTAGCTTGGTTCCTGGAATGGCGGAACAGTCGGCAAAGTATATATTGAAATGTTAAAGAAAAAAAAAAAAACTGTCAGTAGCGAACGACCGAATAATTTTGTGTAACCTATTCCCTTAAAGTGAATAAAAATTGGTTGTGTTTGTCAGGGAAATATTTCCTTTGTATGGACATTTTCATTTTATGTGGAAATAATCTCACCTAGCTTCCTAACAGTCTCCGTTACAAAATATCATAATATATAAATATTGGCAGCTGTCATAATATTAATGCATATATTTTTCTAAAAAAGTTACAACTGAAGCGCAGGAGAGTTGACACATTTTATCATTAATACTGGTTTTATTTTCTAAGTATTAGTTCCAATGGTGGACTTAAGCAATGCAGGGTGTATGATTAGGTTATTAATACTAATCTTTCATTTACATCGGGGAAAAAAAAAATATCCACATTGTTTACTGAAGACATTGTCAGCAGGTTGCGAGACTGCACAACACTCTTTTTAAGCTCAGTATTGAAATTGAAAGAAATTGTACAAAAAAAAATTGGAAGAAGGAAATTTTTACCAAGTTTACCTATGTGTGAAAAATACCAAAGGGGAGCACAATATCAGAAAAATTCCAGTATAATAGGAAAAGAAAGTGATATGAGCTGGACGGAACCGTCTAGCCATTGGTACTGTATCTTTTGCGTCTGTTCTCAAATGATTCCAGCCGATGGTATCAAACTTCACTACAATTAATGCTGTGAATAATAATTTAAAGAATTGTGTTTAAGGTGGTACGATACTGTAAACATCGGTGACGGTCATAATTCAGTGGTTTTGTAGAGACTGACAGGTATGAATGCTCCATGTACACGCTTACTTGTACAAAATGACACACACACACACACACACACACACACACATACCAAACTTCCTGCTCCCAACGACTGTATCAAAATAAACTGGATTCGCCGTCATTCAATATACCTTCTTTAAAGACAGCTGCAGCTTTCCAAAGGTTAACCGTGATATACTAACGCTACATTGATCTAAAGTGTTCGGTACTCCCGAACCACTTGGTACCTCATTAAAATTTGGAAACTTTTTTTTTTTTTTTTTTTTTTGAGCGACGAAGTCTCCTGAAAGGTCACTTGGTGTATTTGTGTTTCTCTCCTGAAATAGGTATATGAATATAGGACTGTGTGATATTTGTGTTACAGTACTTATATACGCCAATTTGATGAAACAGCCAAGTTAGTTAACGTTCGTGGTGTGAGGTATCGTACAAGAGTAACATTTTCGAAGGTGATGTGAAAGAAGTGTCGACAGTCTTAAAATTCACCAAAATTCACAATGCAAAAATAATCTTTAATTCCTTACAGTTACATCGCGTCTTTTTCGGTTTCAACCCGTTTCTTCACACAAAATTATACTGAAACATGAAGAGAATTTTTGGGCTGGGGATTTTATGTATCCTAGCTTAAGCCTTCTGCTACACGAGTTTTTTCTCACCAGTTTCTTTATGCATGTCAGCAGTAGCAAAATAAACTCTAAAAAAAAAAAAAAAAAAAAAAGAGGAAGAAAGAAAGAAATGTTTCCCCTGACTGAAAAGGTTACACACATGTTAAGCAATATTTCAGAGCAGCTCTGTAATATATTGATTCTCTCTCTCTCTCTCTCTCTCTCTCTCTCTCTCTCTCTCTCTCTCTCTCTCTCTCTCTCTCTCTCTCTCTCTCTCTCTCTCTCTCTCATTAATACAAGCACATAACCTCCACCCCCACAAAGACATATCCTACCCAGTAATAGACCTGTCTCTCTCAGCGGCCTGTATTCACCCGTCCAGCAGCAGGTGCATCTGACCTCCTAAGAAAACCATCCACCAGCTCAGGCCGACCTTCTTAATTAATGCCACGAGAGAAGGGTCCTGTGTGGGTCTGAACGAGGACTTGCAGCTTGAATAATGGGGATTTCCAGATTCTTTGGACCATTACTTTAGTTTAAATACTCGATTACTCAGCCTGTGTGACTCTTGTTTACTCAAAATTCCGTATATATAGGCTGGTACTTGTTCTTTCTCGTCAAAGTGTCCTATTCTGTTTGCTGATCACACAATATGGATGACAGAAAAGATTTAGTCCTTCACCTGACTGAGGTTTTAGTCTTGGCGACCTGAACAGGGAGCGGTATCTCTGTGACCTGTGTGAGGAAAGACGTGTGTGTAGGGAGTCGAGAATGTGCTGCAGTGAATGATAAAAGGGAGTGGGTGGTGAGTCGAAAATGTGTGGAGAGAGAGAGAGAGAGAGAGAGAGAGAGAGAGAGAGAGAGAGAGAGAGAATCACCTGACATCATTGATAACACGGCTTCACTCGGTCTGCTAGTCAAACGTCATAGGCCGCCATTCAGAGTGCTTACAGTTAATTACCTCTCTTGATAACGGAGGCTGTTAATAAGATTAGCTTCTTGATGCTGAGAGAGAGAGAGAGAGAGAGAGAGAGAGAGAGGAGTCGAAATAATTACACTTAACACCACCAAAAGGTAATTGTATAGATCACCCCCCTCTTCAGTGTGCTTAACCTTTACCAGCACTGTGAAGTAAAAGCTTAGTTAAGTCCTGCCAGCTTGAGACTTTTATATACAGCCTAGGATAGCTCTTTCACACCAAAGGGGTGGATGTAGACGACACCTGACCTATCCAGTTCTAAAGGTCGCGCAACACTGAATATAATCCTGTGGTATAAAATTTTGAAAGGAAGCACATATCAAACACTCAGCATACGCCATGCAATTGTCGCTTCACAGATTAAACTCATTTTTTTCCATAATTACAGATGCAGAGAGACTGAGATATACAGACTCTGCTCAATGGTGTCGTGGACAAACCTGGACTTGAACCCAGGACACTTGTTTGAAGGTCAAAGGGGCTTCCGATTGTATTAACGCTATCCATTAACATCTGAATAAAGTAAGAATTATCCGGCTATTACACTGATAATTTCGTGGTTAAATAGTAGTGTAATTTCAAGTTTTATTTGCCACTAAATCTGCAACACAAAGAAAAGTTATATCTATCTATCTATCTATATACCTAGGCTGCTTCCCCCAAGGAAAGAGAGGTAGCCGAGACAGGACGACACACTCCCCATTTACTCATCCATTCAAACACATTCATTCGCATCTTAGCCCCAAAGGGGAGAACGGACAGATCCTCACCGCACCACACCGCACAAGGGTCAACTGAGCAATACAATCAGTGACATCCGCAGCAGAGCCCGACAGCAGAACTGGTTTACCCCTGCCACATCATAACAGACCCATCCCCTTACCCGCACCTGACCTGACTAGCTGATCAGACCAAATGCGGGAGAATATCCTCTCAGGGCTGCGTCATCACTTATTCATTCACAATTTCTCTCCATTTATTTCTGTCACGCACAGCCACTCTTCCTTGCTCAACAGTCATCCCTCTCGCATCCAACGCTCTCTTCACACTGTCCATCCATCCTATTCGTGGTCTTCCTCTCAGCCTTACACCTCTCACATCAGATCTACTTATCTTTTTCACCAATCGCTCATTATCCATTCTCTCCATATGCCCAAACCATCGCAACACCCTCTGCTCAACTCTACCAGCCATCTCCCGAACAACTCCAGTTCTCCTTCGCACTTCATCATTTCGCACCCGATCCATACGCGTCACTCCACACATACTCCTCAGACACCTCATCTCCATTACATTCTATATAAGAAAAGTTATATAGGAACTCAAAAACAGAGCGTATCGAATCAGTATTTGCGTACTTCTGCTGTCCATCTTCATACAGTGACTTACAATCCTTACTTTCTTCCCACACCGCGCTGTTACTGTGATAAGTCGTCAAACCAAGGGAAGCTCATTCTGACGCTGGTGCATTCTTCCCCAGCTCTTTTCTTAACTTCACTCACAGGGAGGGGGAGCTGAAGCTAGGGAGATGAACTCTAACCTGGCTGTTTCTTTTTTTCTTTTACTGTTTTGCGGGGGTAGGGCTGTAGTAGTACAGTGAAGTGCGTTGAAAAATGCAGTGGTATTAGGGTAGATTTAGTTGCCATGAGGTGAACTGTGGTGTAATAGAGAGAGCAGACCTCTGGACCGCGTGGAGTAATGACGCGGTTGAGATGGATATGTGGTAATACGTACACTCGACAATAGACATGTAGTATGTGTAAAACAATGGAGCGAATGATATTGTAGGGAAGGGGAAATAAACCTCTTTCAACTTCTGTTTGCTAAAGTGCGGGAGATATGACGTGGTTAATTACAAAGCGAAATGGTATGGACGTATAAGATATTGTACTGGAGTTGTAGTGGAAGTCGGCCAGGAAGAACAGGCTTGATTTAGTGTCGGTATGTACTGTTAACACGTGGAACAGTACACAGGGAGGGAGACTGGGAGAAGATGTTACAGTGGGGAAGAACAGGTACAACTTTGGGGATTATTGTACCTAGGAAGATGATACGGATCGAGAGCCAATTTGTAAGAAAACATATAGGGATAAAGTAAAAGATATAGTATAATCCGTAGAGAGGGCTGTTGAAGAAAGTGCAAATACAGAAATTACAGAGGGGGAGACTGCCCAAGGAACAAATTGCTGAGGTTAAAAGTAAGATACATTGGAAGTATATAATACCGGTACATGGAGGGTAATGGATACGGCGAGGGATGGGTAATCACAGAAAATGCAATGGGAAAGAAAAAGGGGAGGAAGAATGGACTGTGAGTACATTTTAGGGGCAAGAAGTAACATAATATTTGTGCAAGTCAGAAAGGAAAGAAGGAAAGAACACATTGGGAACGAGGAGGAATGTTAGGATCCAACAAGAGGACTGGGACTTTGAGTATCGACGAATTAGGTAAATGGCCTGGATGCAAAACCGTAGGCCAGATGGATAATAAGGAACACATCAAAGAATTTATAATACATGGTTGGAGAGGGCAGATGAAATGGATACTACTGTGGGAAAAAATTTGAGAGCAAAACGGAATGTAAGTGACGGATGAGCTGTGTGTCGTGATGTGATGACAGAAATTGCGGAGCTGTAAAAAGACGAATGGTCGGTAGCAAATTAGGATAAACTATTGGTACAACCCATAGCTGATGATAGTCCAGATCTAGAATAAGGCTGGAACAAGAGCAAATGTGAGAGTAAAAAATATGGTAGTCAGTAAGGGAATAAAGAGAACTGGGGAAGAAGAAGGCTGTACCAGAAGAAAATTTAATGGCAGACGAAATGATAAGGAGCGCTTGCGGACAGAGACGACAAGGGCTTTGGAAAAGATTTTTTTTTTTTTGAAGGGGGGGGGGGGCTGGAGGTAGGATCGACTTTGAGTGCAAGGAAAAAACTTCGGGGAAAACTGTTTATTTACTTATTACTAAGGGAAGAAGGTGTTAAGCATCGGGGCAAATAGGGTTGGTCTGGGGAAATATTCAGATCCTAGGAAGATGGCATATAGCAGAGGAGAGGAATGCTGTAATGAGTTGTAATGCTGTAAAATGCGGGGTGGCGGTGGAGGAAGACTTGTACCGAGGCAAACCTTAAGAGTGAAGATGTTAGGAAGTATATGAGAGATACATTGAGCTGTTGTGGTTACTTTAATGAGTCAAAGCATGGGTAATATTTTAGAGGTAAATCCTACTTAATAATTAGTCAAATCACGTTAGGATTCTCACGCTCTGTAATTCTGAGTCGGTAATTACGAGCCAAAGCATGCTTACTAATTTGCTATTAAATCGAGCTCGGTAAATTAGGATCAGCGCACGCTAAAAACTAGGACTCAAATTATGCAGTGTAATGGGAAGTTAAATCATTCTTAGTAATTAGGAGTTAAATCAAGCTCAATATCTAGGAGTCAAATAGTGGTTAATTGTTTGCAGTGAAATTCTGTTTAGCAATTCAGTAGACATATCAGGTCAATAAGGAGGAGTGAAGTAATGGTTAATAATTATGAAACAATTGATGACCTGTAATTGGACATAAAATAATGATCAATAAGTTCACAGCCAGCACTTATCTCATACTAGTATAGAACATTAAAAAGTATGATTTTGATATCCATATTCCCGAGATTCTCTCTCTCTCTCTCTCTCCCTCCCTCTCTCTCTCTCTCTCTCTCTCTCTCTCTCCACAGACATTGCATATGCATCAGCATCTCTTTAGGGAATGTATACTTAGCAAAGAAGGAATATTCACACAGTTCAATACCCGCGCGCCAACCAGTTGCACTGAAGAGCGAACATTTGAATTTGACTTTCGACCTGTTGCTCTAGAAATCAATTCCCTTAATCCTTGCCTTACCAAGAAACCTCCAACAAAGTCTGGTGTAAATCAGATGAAAGATGTTAAGCTGAACTTATCATGTGAACGTCATCTGTGACCTTTCCATAAAACCTTGGCATTTAATTGATTCACAAAATCGAAAAGCTATAGTCGTGGCGTACCTGACCACTCCACAAAGACTGTTTTAAATCAGACAACAACTTTTCAATTTGACCTTGCCTTGTGACCTTAATCTTTGACCTATTGGTCTCATCTGTAGGTGGACCTTCAAGCTTTTCATCGAGGTTGGTCCAAAATTAAATCAAAAGTGTTTGCTATTTTGCTCACACACAGACAATCGGGCCAAAATTTAGCCTTACCTTGCAACCTTGATCTCTGACTAAATGTTCAAAAATTGACTTACTGCGTTCTTGTCGTAAGCTGAGCCATTCTGCCAAGTTTGGTCTCAGTTGGATTAAGAATGTTTCAGTCGATGTTGCTAGTTTAAACTTCGACCTATTTCTATGACTGGACCTGTTGTTATAAGAAAGATGTAGTTTATTCATCGACTCTTCTCAACTTTTTACCAAGTGTGGTTGGGATCGGATAAAGGCTTATTGAGATACTTTGTTCATTCACACACACACACACACACACACACACACACACACACACACACACACACACTTATGCCAATTCAAGCACCCACAGCAACATTGTATTTCTTTCAGCAGGACCCTTCGACGTGCAACACAGGTATCATTTTTTCCCAGTTAAACAATCGTTCTGCCATGCTTTGATTATTTCAGCACCATCTGCGATAGACACACACACACACACACACACACACACACACACACACACACACACACACACACACACACACACACACACACACACACACACACACACACACACACACACACACACACACACACACGGTTTTTGCAATTAAACTAAAACTATTTGCAACAAGATGACAGATATACCGGCAACAAATGAATATAAGTCACAAGCAACTTTGATGATACAGACAGATGCACTCATTTACACCACGCAGATTATGTTCCACCAAAGGCATACACGATCTAAAATACTAGCCTACATACATCAGACAAGCGCTGACACAAACTCAGTCTTTCCATGATCCAGCCAAGATTGGATTCATCTCCCATCTCTTGTAATCAGTAGTCAGACTCTCAACTGTTATTTAAATTAAGATCATGATTGTTTCCTCGTCTTTCCCCTCAATCATTGTTTTCTCGCACGACCTCTGCCCGTGATAAGGACTATGCGTGTCCCAAACTCAGAAGCCAGATCAGGATCCTGTGCCTCAACCAGTCATCCAATTCCCCACAGGTACCCGCCCCATCACCGAGGAAAACGGGGTTCAATGTGCAACCTGGGCTGAGGGTGAGGTGTTGGCAGAATGGAGAGTGAGCGAGGAGGATGGCATGGGTAGGGAGACAGAAGACGAGGGGAGGGAGAAACGGGGAAGGGAGAAGAGGGAAGAGAAGGCGGAGGAAGGGAAGGTGAAAGCAAGAAAGGGGGAGCACAGGCACAAAATGGAGGAATGGATGGGAGGGAGGAGAGGAAGAGGGAAGAAATAGATACACACGAAAAAATAAAAAAGAAGAAGTGACATGTAGTATGGGAATAACAAAAATTAATGATGATGAAAAACAAGGAACAGAAATGAAGATCAATACATGAATTGTGAAGAAAGCATGTAGGGAGAAAGCAGGAATGAATTATGAAAGAAAGAGAAAAGGAGAGAGGGGGCAGCAGAAATACTAACTTGATAGAAACAGAATGGGGGAAGAGCGTAGGGCCAGAAAGGAAGAATGAAGAGAAGAGGAAAGACTATAAGTGCAGAGAGGCGCAAGGGTTAATAAAAGGCAAGGCGTGAGGTAAGAGGGAAAGGAAGAAGAAAGTGGGCAGGGAATAAGCATGAAAGGAGAATGTGAAAGGAAGAACATAGAATAAAGATGGCAGATATATGAAAGGGTATATAAAGAAAATAGGAAGCAAATTAAAAAAAGGAGAATGCAAAAGAAATAAAAGAAAACAGAAGAAACAAAACCTGATGCTCAATAATTTTCAAATATGTAAGTGAACTGAAGTTAGGAAAACAAGGGCAAATATCGGTAAATGTCATTTGTCAGTCTCATATAGCATTCAGTATGTCTGTCTATTACCAGACGTCTTAATTCCGTAAGGGATGGCCATTAATCTCCTCCATATCGCCATGTCCAGTGCCACTTCACTGCCTTTCTCCCAGCTCACACGTCCCTCTCTCAAATACCTCTCCATTCCATCCCCCCATCTCATCCTCGGGCTCCCTCCCCGTCTCCCTCCCCTTCCACCTCACCCACATACACTCTCCTCGTTAGTCTCTCGCTCTCCACATGGCCAAACAACCTCAATGTATTTCTCCTAACGCATTCTATCACATCCACATTCACACCTCAGCTCTCCTTCACTTCCTCATTTGTCAGTCGGTCTCACCATGTACCTCCACATGCTCCTTTCAGATACAGTAACTCATTTCCACTGCTTTCACTCTTGACTTGTGCCCTTCCACCAAGGTCCAAGCTTCACTTCCGTACGTTAGAGATGGTATTACAATACTATTATGCTGCGACTTTTTTTACTTCCATGCTCACTTCCCTGTTCCTTATCACTGCTTTCAAAGAACCAGCAGCCTTTCTTCTCTGTTGTACCATTTCAAGCACTTCACCCTCTAAACTTCCATCCTTACTTATCACAATATCCAAGTACTTAAACGCACTCACACTATCCATTTCCTCCTCATGCAGCCTCACTGTACATTCAGTGACTTCATTTCTCTCAAAGACCATAACTTGACTCTTCCCTACATTCACCTGTTGATTCAATTTCTTACACACACTCCCAAACCAATTCGCCAAATCTTGCAATTTCCTTTCGCTTTCACTAAACAATACAGTATCATCTTCAAAAAACAGTACAGGGAGTTTCCCAACAGTCCCCTCTCTCATTAGGGTCGCTCCAACATACACTGCCCTACGCTGTACCCCATCAATATACAGATTGACTAACCACAGGGACGCGACACATCCCTGTTTCAATCCAACATTCAAATAGAAAAATTCACTCAGTTCACTATCCACACGCACTGAAGCCTTAGTACCCTCATCCATACTCTTCACGGCATTCAACAACGTCCCATCTACTCCATATATTACTTTGCACATTCCTTGTCTATCCACCCTGCCATATGCTTTCTCTAAATCCACGTAGGCCGCATACAACTTCTTTCCCTTCTCTAGAAACTTTTCCACTAAAGACCTGAGAATGAATATCTGATCTACACAACCTCATCCCTTCCTAAAGCCTATCTGTTCTTCTCGAACTAATTCCTATGTTATTTCCCTAACTTGGTCAGTAAGTATCCTACCATGTACTTTTTCTGTTACACTAAGAAAACAAATACCTCTTTGATTACCTCACACTTCTATTTTCCCTTTTTCCTTTGTATAAGGGAATAATTATACCTGACTTCCAATCCTCTGGTACCCTACCTTCCTCCCAGGCCAATCTGCACATTGTCCTTTCGGTATCCATTCTACTACTATCTCTCCCCCATGCTTCAGCATTTCACCACACACTCCAACAGTTCCTGGGGCTTTCCCCATTTTGACTTTCCTCATTGCTTCCACTATTTCCATTCTACTGATCTCTTCCTCCCTTCTCATATCCCTCCCTCTCCTAGCCATTTCCCAGTCGCTTGTACTTGCATTACTTTCATTCTTTATGTTTCGTAGTTCCTTAAAGTGTTCACTCCACCTGCTCACTTTTTCTCCCTTCTCCACCAGCAATCTTCCATTTTTGTCATTCACTCCTCTCCTACCTTCTTTATCACCCTGTCTTGCTCTTTTAACCTCCTTACAGACGATTGTCTCACATTCCCTCCATTTTACACTCAAATTCTTTCCAAACTCCTCATTTATATACTCTCTCCTTACTCTCTCTTTCTAATTTTTTCAGCTTCCTTTTCTCTACATTTATTTCTCTATTCCGTTTCTCAGCTTCCTCCATGCCTCTGTTTCCCGTTCACTCACTATATGCATTCCACTTTTGCGCCACAGCTTGTCACGCTTCTTCATTCCACCATTCTGTGCCATGCATCCTCTTTCGTCTTCTCTTCGCACTACACACCACCTCATATGCTGAACAGATTTCTTCTGTGAATACCTTGCATGCACCTTCCTTTTCCTCTATCAGCTTCATATCATATCTACCCAGTCACTCCTTCATTTCTCTCTTATATTCTGCCTTCTTTCATCCTCTTGCAACCTTTCTATTTTCTTTATATAGACTGCTTCCCCCAAACCTTCTCTCCTTCTTTTTATCCAGTGCATTTGTACCTTGACTCTTACCACTACTAAGTGGTGGTCAGAGTCCTCATCCCCAGTCTCAGCATGTTCTTGCATCCAGCACGTATCATGTCAATCTCTCATCCACACATATGATCAGTCGTTGCCTTCCGTTCATTCAGCTTACCACCCACCCTTCTCATCACTAGCTATATGTATACCTGTGAATCAATTTGTGCTTAAAGAGGGTATTGACAGTCCCCAGTCCCCAGCACTACCATTCTCATCCGCTTCTGCAGGCACACCCCACTCACCAACTACTTCATCCACCTTCCGATTCCCTACTTTTCTGTTCATACAGTCAAAAACACTCACTCCTCTCAGACCTTTCCATGCATGCTTCCACATTTTCCCAGGACTCTTCTTTCACTCTTCTTGCACGGTCTTCTGCTAAATACAAAACCACCTGAACAGAATTAGTTGGTCACCACTTTTCACCATGCATGGCTGTTATTTTTCCGATTCCAGCCTGAAACCGCGTTAGGGAAGGCAATTTTGCATCAGTAATTAATCGGTTTGGCGCCAACGCTTAACCCAATGGACGCATGGGAGATAATTGGTTATGAGTGACAAGTGGATTGACGGATTAATGAAGCGAGTGAATGACTATATCGCCACTTACAGTGCCAGAAAATTGGAAGCTTGTGTATTTGTAAATGGGGTTGACTTTAAGCATTATTTGCAGCATATGTCGATCTCAAGCTACACCTCTTGGGATTCCCTTATGGATCTGTTCTTTTATGAATCATTTCTCCCCAGGGACTTATTATCTTCCCACCATGGACATATTGCTCTAGTGAATCTCTCTTCCTCTTAGGTATATTTCCCATAGATCGATTTACTCCGCATGGGAGTCCCCTTTCCCCCACATGGACCAATTGTATTTCCTCCCATGGATCTATTTCCCTCATGGACCTATTTTTACCCATTCGAAATATGTTCCTTCTTAGGGCCATTTTCCCACATGGACCTCTGCCTACCATGGACCTATTATCTAGCTACCCACAGACCCACCGTCCCCATTTATCCTCCCACCCAGCCACCCACCTACCACCCTGCCCATCCATCTACCCACCACTAACACCCCATCTACCCTGCCCACCGAGCCCACCCCACCCACCCCGGTACTCTCGCCCTGCATACCCTACACACCCACCACCCACCCATCTTCTGTGCCCACTCCGTCTGTTCGCGCATACACCAATCTACCCCATCCATCCGTTCACCAATCTGCCCACCAGGCCACCAAGCTCAACCAGCTGTGTGAATTGCAAGTCCACACACACACACACACACACACACACACACACACACAAAGATGGGGGAATAGCTGCATTTATAGGTAAGATGATTTTTGCTGACTCATACTTTCTCATACTGTATTTTTTGTAGTATGGCAGCCATATTATCAGTCTTGAATTATATCAGACTTTATTCCATTTTCTCCATTTGTATGACCTCCTCCCAGATGCCTTAATGTCCCAACTAATCCTTTAGCCCCAAACAGGTCTCTTTAAGGTGAATGTAATGTCAAGTTTAGCTGATGTCCAGTTCAAGTGATGTGTGCGTTCAGTGCTAGGGACAGAAGCAATCACATCAATGCAATAATCCCATAAACACGTCCATTACCAGTGACGGCGCTAACTCTCTCTCTCTCTCTCTCTCTCTCTCTCTCTCTCTCTCACACACACACACACACACACACACACACACACACACACACACACACACAATCACCCCCATAATCCCGTTCACAAAACATCATCTTATCAATCCTTTCACTCCGATAACTTATTTTTCTCCATTCCTTGCTACTGTCTAACGATTTTATTATCTCAGAAGTATTTTACAAAATCAGTAGGTCAGATATGCCTTCCATTTACCCCTTTGCTACAAGACTTCTTCCTGTAAATTGATAAATATCGTCCAGTATTATCAAGAATAAAACAGAAAATACACCTTTGTGCTTAATGAGTGAAACGTTAATCATGTACTCTGTCCGTGTGCCACAAAATGCTGCATTAGCGGAACCCGTTTTGTGTTAATAATTAGCTAATAACTCGGGCCTAATTGATTAAGCACAGAGGCTCTAATTCCATTCCCGGAGCAACGATTTTTTTTTATGGCATAATAAGGAATAATAAGGAATAAGGGGCATAATAAGGGGGCGCTCACCATCCACTCACTCGACGTGGTGCTGCTCTCGGGTGTCTGCCCTTTCCTCTCCTCCCTCCTTTCCTTCCTTTTTCTTCTGTCTTTTTTTACTTCATTCTTTCCTCATCCTTCTGCCTGCAGGTGACTTTGCACTCCCTCTTTTGTATTTCTTTTCTTCATTCCTTCCTGTTCTTTCTACCTATGGGTGATTCTACACTGAGTGACAAGCCAAATGGCTTCCTGTACACCAGGAAACCATTTACTACGCTGGTTGGTAACCATATAACCAAATTATGGCGCCTGGTGGTTTAGTGGGTAATTGCTGCACTCCAATCGGATTGGGCCGGTGAAGATTTATATCTAAAGGGTGGTTGGGGTTGACTGCTCGCGTAATGCCACTCTGGGATGAAAGAGGCGGTCACTCTCATCTTAAATGTCAGGACCAACTTCCCTAGCCCCGGGCTCCTACACTCCTCATGGAGCAACGTAGGATTGGATGATGGATGGATGGATGAATAAGGACTATTTAATGAACATTGGTATCAAATTACATAAATGTATATCCTACGCCACAATATTGTTTATGGACATCACACACGGTCAGTTAAATGTGTGGATATAATACACAAGTTAAACTAGGAAAATAGAGAAAAACATTTATCTAAAAATCATGTATTTCATTCACAGGTATAACAGCATTCCTACTGATGGAATAGTTTGAGTGGACTAATATTGCAATATAACACTAGGGGAGTGATGTTTGTTAAAATGGGTAATGTAAAATTTAGTCATAAAAATTTCACGATAAAAGAGACACTCCAATACTGAGTTCTGGTAATAGTGTTTCTCCGATAATCAAAATTGCCAAGTTTGATAGAGGTACACTGAAATATAGAGTAAAAGAATATTCAAAGGCAAAATAAAAGCTAGACTGAGAGGTAGCCGACCATAAATCAAGATTGCCGCAAATTGCACTCAAAGTTTTGCGACATCCTGATAGTTGTAACTCTGATACTAATAATGACAGTGCAATTTTCTTCGTCACAAAGAAGGTCAAAGCGTGTACTGCAAGGTTCTAATGTTATATTCACTTCAGTACCTGGTAGGAACACCAGATTATTGTTTTGAATACCATACGTCGTTTTAAAAGTGCCAGATTTTGGGAGCAATTTGTAGCTTAAAATAATTTAAAAATTGCATGAATTTAGCATCTCTTTAGTAATTTTTATCTCGACATATTGCATTAGCACAGAATGAAACTGTGCAGGGTTTTACAGAAGACAGTTGTGAGCTCTCCCGTCTCCCGCTAATGTGATGCTTGCATCTGTATGGTGGGCAAGTACGAGTAAAACCTCGACTTAACTTCCTTGTGATATTCGGCAGCAACACTGTCATGATTTTTATGCTTCAACTAAAACAATGGTTGGGTTGAGTTACATCTTCTGTAGGATTTTCAACGCCATCTGCAGTGACGATTTGGTATAATTTTCACTGCCAGCCGTTGGAGGAAGGGTCGAATTCGTGCTGTCCATCATTAAAGTCTTTTGGCATAGATGGCAGTTCGCATCATTAGGACAGGCTACCCCCTGATATAGAGAGAAATTTTGCACAACCTCCACTCTCACCTAAATACATACTACAAGGGACTTAAGTATCGGACAGTAACCACAACAGATTCGTATTGTGTAGTGTCACCCGTAAAATTAATGTACTGTACATACCAATGTATGTGAAGAGTAACTGTTTTAGCTAAATCCTACTGTCACCCTTCAGACACTAAATTTTGCCATTGCATCACGCTTACATGTAGACGACTTATTTGTGGCCATCCCGTCTGTAATTATGGGATTTGGCTACAGATAGATTTATGTAATTAACTAGTAATTATTTCAACTGAATCTAAATAGCGGTAAATGTACTGCCATTCCCATTACACTTTCTTCGATAAATGATTAATGTCGGTCAGAACTGAGAGACCAACTGACCAGCCATGACCACATAAATCCCAGCCACCATGGAGACACCATCAGACCTTCTCTCCACCTGTGCATGAAGCAACTAGACCACAACTGTTTTAGCATGAACATCACTATGACTACTACAAGTATATTCAGAGTCACGATAAATAACCCACAAACATCATTATTTACCAACATCCTTTCACCCCACCCAGGCCCATTCTCTCTCTCTCTCTCTCTCTCTCTCTCTCTCTCTCTCTCTCTCTCTCAACCAATTTGCGTGCCTTTGTTCAACCATACCTCTTCCACACCTCTTTCCACAGTCCACTTCCACTCACTCCCCTTTCCTCATGCCACTCTTCCACTTCCCACCACCCTCATCCCTTTTTCCTCCCCTTTCTATCTCTTGTCCACGATCACTCTCACCCTTCCCCTCACTTTAGCTCTTCGCAACCTCATTAGCATTACCTCCACCATTTGTTTTTTTTTTCCATCTCAGCTTATTTCTCTCTGCCACAGACGCTGCCCTCCAACCAATACTACCATCTTTCCTGCCAGGATAAGCACAGACGGTAGCCATTTCTAGGGCCACACCAAGGCAATAAGAACTCCTATGCTGTGCTAAGTAAGAAGGCATTTCACCTCATTTTCTTGCGTAGGATAAACTCTCCACAGGTTCAGGTAACCCAAAAGCCTATCAGGAACTAGGGGGTATAATTATCTAAGCATCTTTTTGCCTGCGCTGATAAAGTTTAAGGGACTTATGTATTCTCTCGTGTATGTTTGTTTGTATGTCTGCAGGATATCTCAAAGCGTTACAATCTGGTGTCAATGAAATCTTGTGGATATGTGGACAGCGGGTCAAGGAACAGTTGATTAAAGTTTGATGTGGATCCGGATGCAGGAATACCTTACAAATATCACTGACGTCGACGGAGGTATGAGCTCTATCATATTGTGTAACTGGACACTCTAATATCGTAGAATTAATTGGACAGGTGAGATCTACCTATCTATCTATTGCCAGACGCATCAATCCCGTTTGGGGTGGCCACAAACAAATCGCCTCCAAGTCGCCCTGTCCCCCTCCATTTCACTGCCCTGCTCCCAACTCAGACCCCCCTCTCTCATATACGTCTCCACCCCATCCCTCCATCTCATCCTCGGCCTCCCCCTCCCTCTTCCCCCCTCCACCTCACTCACATACACTCTCTTCGTCAGTCTTTCACCCTCCATTCTCTCCACATGGCCAAACCGCCTCAGTGTGTTCCTCATAACGCTTCCCATCACATCCACATCCACACCACAACGCTCCTTTATATCCTCATTCGTCAGCCTGTCTCTCCATGTGACTCCACAGGCTCCTCTTAAATAACTGATTTCCACTGCTCTCACTCTTGTGTCCTTCCAACAACGTCCAAGCTTCACTTCCATAAGTTAGAGTTGGTATCACAATACTGTCATGTATTAACTTTTTCACTTCCATGCTCACTTCCCTGTTTCTTATCACTGCTTTCAAAGAACCAGCAACCTTTCTTCCCTGATGTACCCTTTCAAGCACTTCACCCTCCAAACCTCCATCCTTACTCATCACACTACCCAAGTACTTAAACGTACTCACATTTTCCAATTCCTCACCATTCAACCTCGCTGTACATTCACTGACTTCACCCCTCTCAAAGACCATCAGTTTACTCTTCCCTACATTCGCCTTTAGATTCCGTTTCTTACACACTCTCCCAAACTCATCCACCAAGCCTTGCAGCTCCCCTTCGTCTTCACTCAACAACACAGTATCATCTGCAAACAACAGTACATGGAGTTCCAAACACTATCCTCTCTCACCAGGGCCACTCCAACATCCACTACCCTACCTTGTACCTCTTTTATTACCCCATCCAT
>NC_136959.1:4887799-4905299 GCF_032717465.1 Coenobita brevimanus
GTTCAAAATGTTAGGTCTGTCTCATGCACGACTGGTGCCTACCTCCATGGCTGTACTGGTATTAACGGGGGTATTTTTACATGTCGGCAAATCTTCTGGTAGATCAGTAAAGTCTGCTTTATGAAGTTCAAATCCTGAAACTGTGCCCTGCCCCAGCCTGAATTCGAACCTTGATCCATTAGGACTGCAGGTCACCTCTCTACCGATTCAGCCATCGCCTCCTCCAAAGCCAATTGCTGACACAGAAACAAACGAGACATCCGTCTTGACCATCCAGAATAGCTTGTACAAACAACTCTTTCCAGGGCTTTTATAAATCTAAGTAACGATCCACCCCAACTGGTAACAGCATGAAACCAGACCACAGTATAACCCCAGTGTGTTATTACACCAGAATGTCACCTTCAGACTTTGACAGCGATTGTTGGGTGCAGGTGAAGTGCTGATGAGGGCGAACCATTACCGCCACAAATGTCAGCAGGAGCAGATGTCAGTGGGGCGATGATCCCATGAGTCTGACATACAGTGGTGTGTAGGCTATATGTATTCAGTGTCCTGGTGGAGGTCAACCTTACCCACACTCCCGCCAAAGTTATTACCGTTCCCAGAAACCTTTCACTTGTCTACTTGATAATTATGCCATGCTTAGAACCACCAACTGATTTATTCTTTTTCTCATTTTCTTAACTCTCGGTTTATTTTACCTTGGCCTTCCTAGATAACTTACTCGATTTTATCAGGCATTGCCGTGACAAAATTATCTTCTGACAAACTAACTCAGATAATTCTTCACCATGACTTAGAGGGATATCATTCTTGTAGCTTAATCTAAATATGGTATATAAGTGCATAGGTAGATAGCTAAATAGACTGATAGATAGGTACAGAGACAGATAACAACACAGTATAATTAACCAGTGCTTAGGTTTTGTTGATTACGAAAAGGCTTTCGAATCAATGGTGCACATAGCAATTATAAATTCACTGCGGGAACAAGGAGTAAACGAGAACATTGTAAAACTGCTCGAAAACATATATAAAGAGGGAACTGCCACTGCCACAGCACATATAAAGACTCGGAAAAAAATAAAAGTGTGAATGAAGGGCGTGCGTCAGGGAGATATAGTTTCACGAAAATTATTTACAACTTGCCTAGAAAGTATTTTCAAAAAGCTAGACTGGGAAAGCAAATGAGTAAATAAAGATGGGGACACCTTAAACTCTGTATGATATGCAGATGACACTGTCCTAATCTCGAAACAGCAGAGACATTGCAGGAAATATAAAATGACCTAAATAGAGAAAGTCTCAAAGTAGGGTTGAAGATGAACCGGAGTAAAACTAAATGTTTAATCCAAATACATCAGAGTGTGTCAGCCTTGGCGTCAGTCGATCATCCTAGAAGATTTCTGAGAATAATTTGTCACAGTTACAGACAAAAGTCGTTGGAGACACCATGAAATGCTTTGCCATGGTAGTCATCTCTGTAACCTAGACCTTTGAGCCTGTGGGGGGTTTGTACCCACAGCCTTGGGATACAATACCGCTTCACCATCCAGGACACCATAGTTAACTCTCGTAGGTGTTGTATTAGGTACTCATTTTACTTACAGACCCAGAAAGAATGGCTGGACACCTGAGTCGAGTGATGCCAGCATCTCGCACCAGGTGTGGAACCTTGGTCTTACCGCACGGGAAGCTTCGTAGTAAGTGATGCTAACCACGCAGCCACCGCGCAGGTAAAGTTCAGTCGTAAGTAATCAGATTCTTCCTAATCCAAGTTTGGTGGGGGAGTGAGGATAGTAAGGTGGTTGTCCCAGAACCTGCACTTCGCAGATCTGAAACCAATATTGACCTTCTGCCTTTACTACCCTTCTTCAGTCAAAAGATGTGAAAATAATTTAGCTATCATTTTAATAAGGAGTCCGTGTAAATGTTATGACTCTTAAGATAGCCACGATATTCTTTCGGTGTAACATTTGGGTCTTCCTGAAAAATCAGTGAGAATCTTCTTTGGTGGATCAAGTAGTATGGGTACTCTTAACAAAACATTTACGAAAATTAATATGCTTGACTGCTGTTGTTATGGGTCAGTCTAAGAGAGTGACACCCTCATCCACGGGAGGTTGGGTGATGCCAATGTTGTCCCTACGGCAGCGGAAGTTCGACCGTCTCAGAATATCAGAAGAATGATCTGACCGTCCAGAATGTTGCTTTGGCAGGCTTCACGTTGCGTTAAACCACTGCAAATTGGATTAATTGGAAACTCCTTATCTAAGCTAAATTTACCATGGTTACCTAGGTTTAAACGATATATAATTATACTAGAACAATAAAATTAAAAAGGGTTAGCCATGATGCGAATATTTCCGATTACAACCAAGAATTTATGAGAAAGATGAAAACAGAAATTATCTGCCCTCACAAGTGATGGTGAAGATGATGCTGATGACCATGAATACTAAACACTGCTCACTACTTAATGAACAAACTCGAGCATAATAAGCAGTAAGCTGATGGTAAAAGTGTAAACGAAGATGGCTCAAACAGCAGTAAACCGAGAACATCAATTTCTTTCATACCACCCACTCAGATAGCTACAGTGCCAGTTAATATAGACGGTCTACTCCTGCGAATGGACGTAACTCTGATATCGATTCTACACACAGCCAGCCAACTTTTCCGTAGAAATGCACCTTCTTATCCAAAATCCGAGGCTCATAGATTGGAAGGGCAAAGTGAAATTTATAAGCATCAACATAATATACGACAGAGATCACAGTTTTATTAATATTAAGAAAATCCCCATAGCCAATAAGAGACGACTGTTAGAAGGTATGAATCAAAGTATGGCTCGTGTCGAAGGATAATACACAAAAGATATTAAAAGTATATAGGCAAAAGTTAATGGCGAAATACTACCAGGGATTTTGTTACTAAGGCGTTTTACGACAGACCACAGCTACTGTACCAAGGTCTTACCAGGTTGGCACTGCACACACACACACACACACACACACACACACATACTGGTGGTCGTGGAACAGTGGTCTCCGTTTTTTGAGTACAGATTCTTTCAGTAACAGTAGCTGGCCTTTTCACACCTTGCTAACTGGAAGGATGGTGGAAGGAAAGTATTCGTTAAGTGTGTCGAAAAGATGGTTGTGGTAGCTGTAGAGAGATTAAAAGCGTGGCAGTTGTGGTGGAAGCATTGTGGTGTTGACTGTGGCAGAGTGATGGTGATGACACTTGTGAGGGAAGGATTGTGGTGATGACTGTGGCAATGATGGTGATGGCACTTGTGAGGGAAAGACCGCGGTGATGAGTGTGGCAGAGCTGTAGTGATGGCACGGGAGCGAGGGGAGAGGACTGCCATGGTAATTGTGATGTAGGGGTTGAGGTAACATTTTTCTTGGTAAGTCTGTGACAAAATGAATGGTGCAGCTATGGTGACGCTCTAATTAACGTCGATGTATTCTGTTGGCAGTTATGGCGGAACTCTGTTGTGATAATACTTTGATATCCGAGACATTTGTTCATTCAGCTCATTATACGTTTTCCTCCTGCAGCTTACGATTTCTTTTTTCCCTATTCTTTCCAAAGACATAAGTCCATCAGTCCACCTAGTTTTCTCTCACCATTGTTCAGGAATAATGTGTTAGTATTAGCAAGAGTGTTTTTATGTCATATCGGTGGGACTCCTATGAGTTCAGTAAAGTCTGTTTTAACGAAATTCAGATAATTAAGTTGCTGTTTCCCTCGCTCTGGGATCTATCTCACATGAGTTTAGACAACTTCATTAAGTAACTGACCTTCACCTCTCACAAGTATCAAAAAACGTTCTTAAATTTGAAAACACCTTTAATGACATCCAAACCTCATTCTTTCACCCCAACCCAAGTTCCTCACCTCCAATACACGTATAGTACAACCTCCACTTCTTTGTGTTCTCAGAACTTATTATTTAGTATCGTTTACAGTGTCTAAATTCTTCATCGCATTTGTTTTCTGTTTACCAGTTTACTATACAGTGTTTAGTTTTTTCTTCTTCAATTATACTTTATATGTCCTCTCCTTGTGTGTGTCTACATAATTCCTCTTTCCTGAATTCTGTCTTTATGCCCTGTGAAGGCATTGTGTGAGCACTGGCTGTGGATCTTTCGTGTGCCCTTATTCCAACGCTTGGTTATTCTCTTCCCCCATTCTAAAAAAATATTAATAATAATAATAATACGCCCGGACGATAATTTATGACATTTGTATCTATGTCTCTGTATTTGTCCTCTTTTGCCGGGCTGATTACTATTATAAGAGCATAGTGGAAGAAAGACTGGGAAGGTATGAGCTAGAGCGGATGGAAGGGGTGGAAGACGTATGTAAGATATTCACGGAAGAGATAGGCGCAGCATGTGAGGCGGTTTGTGGAGTGAGGAGGAGATGCAAGGGTGTGCAAGGGACAGCATGGTGGAATGATGAGGTGAAACTAGCTGTGGAACAAAAGAAGAAGGCATATAGTGAATGGTTAGCGAGTAGAGGTAGGGGAGAAGATGAGAGAGAGAAGAGAGAGGTATATGTGAGCAGGAGAAGGGAGGTTAAGAGACTGGTGAAGGAGAGTAAGATGAAAGTGGATGAAGAGTTTGGGAGGAATCTGAATGTGAAATGGAGGGAGAGTAAGAAATTGTTTTGGAAGGAGGTAAAGAAAGAAAGGCAGTGTGATAGGGGATACAGTAGGGGAGTGAAAGATAGGAATAAAAGGTTGTTGGTGGAGAAGAGAGAGAAATTGAGGAGATGGAAGGAGCACTTTGAGGATTTGTTGAATGTGGAGAGTGAGAGTAGTGCGAGTATAAGTGGTTGGGGAATGGCTGGGAGAAGAAGAGATGAGAGGAGGGAGGAAGAGATCAGTAGGGCGGAAGTAGTGGAAGCGATGAAGAATATTAAGTTGGGAAAGGCCCCAGGAATTGATGGAGTGTGTGGTGAAATGCTTAGGTATGGGGGTGAGATTGTTGTGGAGTGGATATGGAAGTTGTGTAGATTGGCTTGGGAAGAGGGAAGGGTTCCAGAGGACTGGAAATCAGGTATAATTGTTCCTTTATACAAAGGAAAAGGAGAGAGAGAAGTATGTGGTAACCATAGGGGTATTTGCCTACTTAGTGTGACTGGTAAAATATATGGTAGAATACTCATTGATAGGGTTAGGCATATGACAGAGGAGCTAGTTGGAGAAGAACAAGGGGGATTTAGGAAGGGAAAAGGGTGTGTAGATCAGATATTTGTTCTAAGATGTTTAGTGGAGAAGTATCTAGAGAAGGGAAGGAAAGTGTATGCTGCCTTCATGGACTTGGAGAAAGCTTATGACAGAATAGATAGGCAAAGTATGTGGAAGGTATTAAGAATATATGGAGGGGAGGGGAATTTGTTGAGTGCTGTGAAGAGTATGTACGAGGGAGCTAGGGTTACGGTGCGAGTGGATGGTGAGCTGAGTGAGTTCTTTGATCTCAATGTGGGACTGAAACAGGGTTGTGTGATGTCTCCTTGGCTGTTTAATATATACATGGATGGGGTTGTAAAGGAGGTGCAGGGTAGGGCAGTGGATGTGGGGGTGGCTCTAATGAATGAGGGTGAGATTTGGAAGCTTCCGGTGTTGCTGTTTGCTGATGGTACAGTACTGTTGAGTGAAGATGAATGGGAGTTGCAAGGGTTGGTGAATGAATTTGGGACAGTGTGTAGGAGGAGGAATCTGAAAGTTAATGTAAACAAAAGTAAAGTTATGGTGTTTGAGAGGAATGAAGTCACAGAGTGTGCAGTGAGGTTGGATGGTGAGGATATGGAGAATGTGAGTGCATTCAAGTACTTGGGTAGTGTGATGAGTAAGGATGGAACTTTGGGGGATGAAGTGCGTGAAAGGGTACAGCAGGGAAGGAAGGTTGTTGGTACACTGAAAGCAGTGATGAGAAATAGGGAGGTGAGTATGGAAGTTAGGAAGTCACTGCATGATAGTATTGTGATCCCTACTCTGACCTATGGAAGCGAGGCATGGACCTTGCAAGAGGGAAACAAGTCAAGAGTGAGAGCAGTGGAAATGAGTTACTTGAGAGGAGCATGTGGAGTGACGTGGAGGGACAGGTTGACGAATGAAGAAGTGAAGGAACGCTGTGGGGTGGATGTGGATGTGGTTGAGAAGATTAGGAGAAATACACTGAGGTGGTTTGGACATGTGAAGAGAATGGAGAATGAAAGACTGACTAAACGGGTGTATGTAGGTGAGGTGGAGGGAGGGAGAGGGAGAGGTAGACCGAGGATGAGGTGGAGGGACGGAGTTGAGAGGTATATGAGGGAGGGGGGGTGAGCTGGGGGTAGGGTAGTCAAATGGGGGTGACAGAGCGACTTGGAGGCGTTTTGTCTGCGGCCACCCTTTGCGGGATTAGGGCGTCGGGCTATAGATAGATAGATAGATTACTATTATCCACATAATCAGCAATGCAGCTGCCTGAAAACTGAAGAATATTCCAGCTTTTTATGTCAAAAATAAAGATGGTGGACAATTCTTATATAACAGAATTCCTGTCGTGTAATTTGGAAGAAATGACGGACGAGAGTGAGGGAATTAATACAGGGGTATGCCGGAAACACAAAATGGCGGCCCTGGACATGGCCTAGTAGTTTATGTGTGATAATTCCCTATTAGACTATAATTGCCATCTGCTTGTTTCACTGAGCCGATTGATGTGTCGAGGTGGGTGATGGTGGGGTCAGGTTAAGGGCTGAGTGCGGGCGTGGATGTGGGCATGTGAGAGCATGTTGTGTAACAGGGGTTATATGGGGATTGTATGGTGCGTGGAGTGGGTGTGGGCATGGGTCTGGATGTGGGCGTGTGAGGGAATATGGGTGTCTTAAGGGCTATGCTGAGTTAGCGTAATATGTGGGTGTGGGTCTGGGTGTGGGTGTATGAGAGCATGAGGGTGTGTCAGCGGTTGTACGGAGTTCGTGTGATTTATATGTAGGGTGGGTGGGTGGGTGGATGGATGTGTGTGTGTGTGTGTGTGTGTGTGTGTGTGTGGATGGATGGATGTGGGTGGGTGAGTGTCATGATTTAAGGGTGTGCCAGTGACTGTGTAGGGCTTGTTTGGTGTGTGGCTGCCAGTGCCATTACTCCCGAAGGTGCTGCTCTCAAGCCTTCACTAATCTCTCACCCAATTACCCTTGCTTTAAGTACACGGTGATTAATTCTGAAGAGAGATTAGTGATGTTATGCAAAGATTATTTATAAGTGTACTTCTTTACATCACACTCCCAGGCGGGGAACTCAACCACATATATCAATCTGTCAAAGCCCAGGCTGACACTGCTACTCATACTTATCTCCTGTACACAGCTTATCCTCGTGGGGGTTATGCTTCCATTTTCCCAGCATCTCATCATATCGAAAGACCCTGTTATGACCCTGGCGAGGCGATGTCTGCCACAGAACGATGACTACATGCTTGTGGTCGATGGGTCAGTTCGGCCAGACAGACTGAGGCAAAACAGCAACAAAAACAGAGAGAGAGAGAGAGAGAGAGAGAGAGTTACTTGCATTTAAAATCAGCTAAACAAATTGCACCTTTTGCCAAATAAGAAAACTAACATTATCTATCTATCTATCTATAGCCCGACGCCCTAATCCCGCAAAGGGTGGCCGCAGACAAAACGCCTCCAAGTCACTCTGTCACCCACCATTTGACTACCCTCCCCCCAACTCACACCCCCCTCCCTCATATACCTCTCAACTCCATCCCTCCACCTCATCCTCGGTCTACCCCTCCCTCTCCCTCCCTCCACCTCACCTACATACACCCTCTTAGTCAGTCTTTCATTCTCCATTCTCTTCACATGTCCAAACCACCTCAGTGTATTTCTCCTAATCTTCTCAACCACATCCACATCTACCCCACAACGTTCCTTCACTTCTTCATTCGTCAACCTGTCCCTCCACGTCACTCCACATGCTCCTCTCAAGTAACTCATTTCCACTGCTCTCACTCTTGACTTGTTCCCCTCTTGCAAGGTCTATGTCTCGCTTCCATACGTCACCTCCCTATTTCTCATCACTGCTTTCAGTGTACCAACAACCTTCCTTCCCTGCTGTACCCTTTCACGTACTTCATCCCCCAAAGTTCCATCCTTACTCATCACACTACCCAAGTACTTGAATGCACTCACATTCTCCATATCCTCACCATCCAACCTCACTGCACACTCTGTAACTTCATTCCTCTCAAACACCATAACTTTACTTTTGTTTACATTAACTTTCAGCTTCCTCCTCCTACACACTGTCCCAAATTCATTCACCAAACCTTGCAACTCCCATTCATCTACACTCAACAATACTGTATCATCAGCAAACAGCAACACCGGAAGCTTCCAAATATCACCCTCATTCATTAAGGCCAGCCCCACATCCGCTGCCCTACCTTGCACCTCCTTTACAACCCCATCCATATATATATTAAACAGCCATGGAGACATCACACACCCCTGTTTCAGTCCCACATTGAGATCAAAGAACTCACTCAGCTCACCATCCACTCGCACCGTAGCCCTAGCTTCCTCGTACATACTCTTCACAGCACTCAACAAATTCCCCTCCACTCCATATGTTCTTAATACCTTCCACATACCTTGCCTATCTATTAAATTATACAGGGCATCATTCCCAGCCGTTCGATAATGACACTTCAGAAAGGGGCTTCGAAAATTATACCTTCATCTTCTACATGAGTTCTAAGATACATGAACAAGTGAAGCATTCAGGCTAGAAGAAAGGAGTACAGAAGAACGAAACTGAAGTGAATCACTACATGGGGCGTCGCTTGAGTGAATCATCATATGCGGCGTTGCTAGAGTGAATCACCATGCAGGGAGTCGCTAGAGTGAATCACCATGTGGGGCGTCTGTAGAGTGAATCAGCACATGGAACGTCGCTAGAGTGAAGCAGCTTGTGAACGAAAATCCATAGGAAGTTGGAGTGAAGCATGATATGAAACTTGGCTCAAGTGAAGCACCCAGCATGTAAAAATCTTTAAGGAACATTTTTATCGCCCGAGCTGACGAATTGGATTCGAAGCCGTCTTCGGTGAAACCAAACTTCGCCGTTTTTGTCGGCCGAAGTGATACGAATCCGACCGAAACATAATCTATGAAACCAAAATCATCTTCGTATCTCCGAAGCGAGGTCGAGAGCAGTGTTGATGCAGGTGGTTCGCGCTTGGAAAGATTGAAAATGGCCAACAGGAACAACTGAGTGATGATTATCTTCAAATCAGCACTATGAAGATAAAACCAGGGTGCAGGAAACTAATGTTGAATACATATACATCCACTTCCTCCAAAATATGGGCCGTGATCTGTTCGTCAGATGATCCTTTACGGCGATCACTTTGTTTACGTTTTGATCGGCGGCTGTAATTTTTCGGCTCTACACAGCAAGAGACTGTGTTAACGAACAGAAACTACTGTATGCAGCCCTAGACAAGCCTTGAATCCCAGACTCGAGCTTGGACAATAAAAATACGTCTTAAGGGTCAGATTGACAAATCACGCAGCTGCTACACCCTTTTCACTTTAACCTGATACTGATTTTCCTTTGGCAACTTATTTCACGCAGGTCAGTGCAGGAAAAAACACTTAACCATACGGCTATTCATTCTTTACATAGCACTTCTTCATGACTAACATCGTAATTTCATCTCTTGTTACAATTGAGCGCTAGAATGGAGAAACAGGAAGTTTTTTCCAAGTCTGAGTAAATATAAAAACTTTCAAATCGTTGACAATATAAGAGTTCGAACTCTCTAGATGTGGCAAAGAAAAGAAAATGGGGAAAATCGGGATATCGTTCGTATTTGCCCTGGGAGGAAGAATGGCCACATTGGAAACAGGACGGCGTCTGGGGGAGAGAGAAAATAAACAGGGAAGGAAACTGCCGAGATAAACGCTTTCTGTCCCACGCGATTTTTCCTTGAGAGAGAGAGAGAGAGAGAGAGAGAGAGAGAGAGAGAGAGATTGACTGCTAAGGGTAGGAGGAGAAAAAAAAGAGTCATACTCGTAACTTTCCCCCCCTTCCTATCCTTCAAGATGAAAGTATCTGAATGACAAGGATAATATGTAAGAATTTCATCAAACCAGAGTTTGTAGATGATTTATAAAAGATTGTACCTGATAATACAAGTCATCCTCTTCCTCCTGAACAAGTTTGTTTGGGTAGTGAATTTGAGTCAATTTTGTCTTCTCTTAGTGATGATAATAGGCATTTCAGGATGAGATGTCTCTCCTTTTATCAAACACGATTTGTTGAGCTCAATAATGGGTTGCCTCTATTTGATCCTGTGTTAAAAAAAATGAAACTCAAATCTCCTAAGATTGCATTGGATTTTGACGCTAGGTGAACTCTATCAAAGCTGGACAATATATATATATATATATATATATATATATATATATATATATATATATATATATATATATATAGGAGCCGCGTTGTTTGTTTGTCCTTCAATCACACCCAAACCAAGAGCCAGAGACCCCCAGACTTCATAAGAAACATATGACGTGCATTTCTTGTTGAAAAATGAGTTTAATTCATGTAGGAACAGGCATATGGACTTTGTACGTAGGGACACGTAGGGACATTTCATGATTTCTTTAGGGATATTTTGACCAAAAATGATTTTTCGGGTTGGCAACACTGTTCCCCGTTTGAACTTAGTCAGCTTTGGATCACCTCGAGAGTAGGATCGTTTGTGCCCAGCGTCGAGAGCAGCATCTCTGTTGTACAGCGATTTCCTGGATCTCCACCTAGACGGTGATCGGTGAAGTAGGTTTGCAGCGAATATCAGCGCTTGGTGTTCATCACACAGATGCCCAGTCTTTTGTAGCTGCAGCTCCATTCCCTCCACTGACCAGTATTTCTGTTCGTTTTTTTTTTCTAGACTTAAATCTGATTAACTTTTGAATGAGCAAGTGAGTGTATTTCCTTTGTTATTTGAATTCATGAGTCCCTCTGTGACCGTGAATTCCCCTTTTGAATTCATTTTGAGATTCATGTAACGTAAATTTATTTTATCGTAATTTATAAATTTACAGTTCTTTTCTTTGAGCTTATTGTAATTAGAATCGTGATTTATTTCTCCACATTAAGCTTACTTCGGTTTACCGCTCCTAGTTTGCACAAACTCCATACATTATTCACAACTGGTATTTAGGCCAGTTCTTTCATATTTAAACTTAAATTCGTCGTGCCAGCCAGGAGTTAAGCACCGGCAAGAACCAGTCCATTATTATTTGTATTAGTTATTGATTGTCAGGGGTGGAGTCACTTTCTCAAGAAGCTAACAGTACTAACAACCAGCATTCGTGAGCGATTAGTCTCTGCTGTGTACTGTTGAGAAAGTTTATAAAATTCTCGTCCTTAGAGAATTGGCAAAGTAAGCCGGCATAAAGTAAAACTCACTACTTGATTTTCACAAGTCAATTCCTTGTCTCTACTTTCGAGCAATATCAAATATTTTTAAATTCTTAAATTCACATCACCCCCGTGACACTAACATCCAAAATTAGACCCAAGGAGGAGTAAGTTTTTAGAGGAGAGAGAGAGAGAGAGAGAGAGAAGGGAGGGGTTATGACTAATCTCACCTCCTACAATTCTCTCTCTCTCTCTCTCTCTCTCTCTCTCTCTCAAGGAATCGCCGGGTGGGACAGAAAGTGTTTACCTCAGTATTCTCCTTCCCAGCTTATTTCTCTCTCCTCCAGACGCCACCGCTTCCAGGGCAATCATTTTTCCTCCCAAGGCAAACACGAACAGCAACCTCATTTTCTTTTAACACCCGCGCGCAAAAGGGTGAGAACGCTGTGGTTTTGGTCTGAGTTAGCTAGATTATGCAAAAAAAAACTATCACACGTAACTACACCAAACTTGTAACAAGGATTATGCAAAAAAATACTGCATGGAATCACACCAGATGTGTAATAGTGACTGAGGATGAGATGAAGGGATGGAGTGGAGAGGTATATGAGAGGTATAATCCCGTAAGAGGTGGCCACAAACAAATCGCCTCCATGTCGCCCTGTCCCCCGCCATTTCACTGCCCCGCTCCCAGCTCACACCCCCCTCGCTCATATACTTCTCCATCCCTCCATCTCATCCTTGGCCTCCCCCTCCCTTTCCCCCTCTCCACCTCACTCACATACACCCTCATCGTCAGTCTTTCGCTCTTCATTCTCTCCACATGGCCAAACCACCTCAGTGCGTTTCTCCTAACGCTTCCTATCACATCCACATCCACACCACAACGCTCCTTCACTTCCTTATTTGCCAGTCTGTCCCTCCATGTGGATAATTATTTCTCTTTTTCGGAACAATAGATCAGAGGTCAAGGTCGCATAGTAGGGTCAGCGTAAATACTTTAGATCCGTTTTGAAACATATTAGAAGATGAGGAAGGACTCAGGTTAAGAAGTAAGCCCATTTTAAAAGCAATCAGTCCACCGTTACAGATTTTTTATGAATGGAGGACACCTGTAATCTGGTGTATAGATTTTATTTTTTCCTCTCTGACAATGAGAGTATGTTTTCATCCCTGTTTGTCTGTTTGTTTGTTAGTTTGTTTATTAGCAGGATTACTCCAACACTAAAAGAGAGATTTGGACCAAATATGGTGGGGAGATTGCCCATGTGCCAGGGAACAATCGATTACCTTTTGGGACAGATCCGGATCGTATTGCAGATTTTGGATCCGGAAAACACTTACTGAGAAACCCTAATCAGTGATGAGATAACCTAACCTAAATGAAGAGAGGTTTGTCGAAGAGATGCGCTGCACTGAGTGCCCTTCTAGTTTAATATATTTTTCCTTCCTATGTTCATGTTACAAAAAAAAAAAAAAAAAAAAAAAAAAAAAAAGCGAAGGGGACACAACAGCGTCAAGTGTGTGTTCCTAATGCCTTTCCACACGATCAAGGTCACCTACAGAATCCCTGACTGTGTTCCTCAGTTGGGAAGCACGGTAACAGGCAAGAAACTGTAGGTCAAGAGCTAGGAAGGCGCGGCAGTTCATCACGTCTACATGGTTGTATTCTTTATTTTTTCAGTATCGTACTTCAGAATCACAAGTGCCCAATGACCGTGTGGAGGGAACTTCAAAACGAGTGTACTGCGATGGTGATGAATTCTCTGAACGCTTCATCTCTCTCTCTCTCTCTCTCTCTCTCTCAGAAATACTTAGAGAAAAACTTTTATGTCGTTAAGGAGATAAAAGTATCATTCTTCCCTTTATTTTTAGATGTGGGAGCATGCAAGAGGGGCCTGGTCAGTCAGCCACACCCTAAACATTCTCAGACACCAGGTATTCCACATGCGAAACTTCCTATGGTGTTCCAAAGTAGCTCCCTAAGGAGATTCACATTCAGTATGCATCTCACAGCGTCCATCACAGCAGTTACTTTAACAAACACGGGATAAGGCTATGGAACACCTAATTTCTAACGTGGCTTATGTCTCTGATTAAAGTAAAAGTAACTTTCTTGTTTGAATGTATGGAAAACTCATTTACTATATCTTTCAACCCTTCAATGTCTTCCACATGAGTATTCTAATTTTCAGCAATATCCATCTCAGTCCTGTACCATCTCTGAACAGTCTTTGAAATTTCATTCTCACGGGATTTATCATGGAGAGGTCGCATTATCTCTCGCAAATCTGTTTCCATGATATTAGGGTGTGCTAAACAAACATCGCGCCTTCTTTACCTCCGCACAATTGTTAACTTTATGTAGAGGTCTTATTCGCCTCCATGTGGAATGCAACTCTCATGTGTGGAAGGGCCCCCCACATTACATCTGTCCTCAGCAGGGTGGAGTCAAAAGCTTTTCGTCTTTTCATCTCTCCTCCTCTTATTGGCTCCCTTCATCCTCTATCACTTCACCGCCCTGTTGCGTCTTTATCTCGTTTTTGTCTCTGCTTCACTTGTCACTTTTCTTATCTCATCCCTACTCCATTTGGGAGCGCATGCTCACTCCCCTTTTCTGTCCAGCTCTCTAATGCAACTGGTAACCGATATTCCTAGAGTTTCGTTTATGAAATAGGTCAACTCTGGAACTGTCTTCCATCGTCTGTATTTCCTTCACCCTATGACATCCAGTTTTTTACAGTCTTGGGAGGGAGGGTCGGTAGCTCAGTTGGTAGAGAGGTGGCCTGCAGTCCGACCGGACCCAGGTTCAAATCCCCGCTGGGGAATGGAACAGTTTAAGGATTTGAATTTAATAAGAGCAGACTTAAAGATCTACCAGGAGACACGCCGACATGTCGTAAAAATACCCCGCTAATGCCAATACACCAGTCCTGTATGAGATAGCCCTAGCAAGTATTCAATATTGACGGTGGGTGTTAGCGCCAAAGTGGTGACATGTGGAGGTGTATGGTATGTAGGAGGAATACTGGGCCTTAGGAGCAGGCTGTGAAACTCTTATGGAACAGACCATATGGTCTCCCATCTATCTAGTAATCCTGTACTGGTTTTTCCTAAGAAGATCTCTTCACTCGTTCAATTAACCATTTTTTTCTTTTTCCAGGCTCTATTTCGGCGGTTCATTACCGAACTGCTAAAGCTCTCTCTCTCTCTCTCTCTCTCTCTCTCTCTCATTGCCAGGAGGAGTTCCCGGACAGGTTAGTTTGTTTCTGTGATTGGAAGGCTATATAGAAGAATAGCAAGCTGGGTGGAGGAACGTATTGTGTGGGGAAGTTATGAATGGAAGTGGGCACTGAACCATACCTCGTCTTTCTTTTGTATTCATCTCTCTCTCTCTCTCTCTCACACACACACACACACACACACACACACACACACACACTTGCAAACAATGATACACATACACCAGACAAACAGTATAAATGCGATATATTTCAATGCATGTGGTCCCGTCGGTGCCATCCCTTCATAATGTCTACCAACATTTTGATTTATATTCTGCCGTTGAGCCACCTGATACTGAATGCCAAAGGACGAAAATCTACGACGATTCATGGTGCACGAACTATAACCAGAATTGTTTTAGAGAAAATTACAGTGCCATAATTCTCGATAGAGCTATAAATGTTACCTAATACGGGTCTTTATGTACACTGTTTATGATTTTTTTTTTACCATCATAAGAACAGCGTTGGAATAAAAGTCTGAGTCGTTGCATCCCATCGTGAGAAAAGACTGGAAATATTTTTTTTGTGATTCGTCGTGAGGACAGACTACTATTTAATATAAGACTCATTTTGACCATAGACACAACAAAAGTCTTTAAATGCCTAAAAAGCTATTTTTCCTCCAAATAACGGTAGTTAAGTAAGGTAAACGGATCTGTAGACCTGATTTATTACATCTAGTGTAGATTTGTAACTGAGGCGCTCCCTACAGAAGGGAGGTAAGTGACCTGGAGGTCGAAACTGAGTTTTCACTTGCACTCGTCTGTAATTGGTGTATAGAGTCTCTCTGTGTAAAAATTTGCCTCGAAATGGAACCAGAAACGTCTTTAAGGGCTATATTACTGAAAACTGGAAAAAATAACACAACAAAAAAATTTCAATAAGATGTAACATTCTTATCAAATGACGTGACAGCCGAGAAGACAGTGGTTGACAGCAGAGAACATCCCAGAGTCTTGAGCGACTTGATGCAGTAGTGAGGCAAGGATTGACCCAGACTCCATATGGGTGATTGTGAGTTTAATAATTATTGGCGATGGTTGCTGTGATGGTGAGGCTGGGAATGGTAGTTATTTTGAGCACGATGACTACAAAAGTGATGAAAATGTACAGTTGCTGATAGTGGTGATGATGGCGTTAAGGATAAGGAAGAGGAAACGAAAATAGACAATGATGTTAACGATGATGACGACTTCAAGATCGGAACTTGCATCTGTCGTGGAGTTGCGTGTCGTGGCCATATCACGTGCAGTTTCGTGTCTGAGGAGATGAGGGTCAAGGAAAGGCATATGTGTGTGTGTGTGTGTGTGTGTGTGTGTGTGTGTGTGTGTGTGTGTGTGTGTGTGATGACGTGTTGCAGTGTGAACGTATTGTGGTATATGGATTAGTGTTTGTATGATGTAGGTTTATGCAGGTATGTTAATAGGAAGAAATGAATCGTGAGACTGAAGAAAATGTTGTGAGGGCGAGGAGTTTGTGTAGTGTAAGTGTGACTTAGTTGATGTGTGGTTGTCAATGTCGTGTTTGTGTGGAGAGAGACGTTTGTTGTGGGTGTGGGATAATCATATATGTATATATTCTTTTTTTAGCAGAATAAACATCTGATGTTGTCAGCAGGCAGAGAGAGGGAGAGGCAGAGCGAAGCTTGTGTCGGACTGACAGTAGGTGACGCGTGAGAAGGAAATTAGATGATTATTTATTAAGGCTTATAATCTTCATAGTACTAGCACAAGTCATATTTAAAATAAAAAAGTATCGCGTGAAAACAACTTTGACATTATATCGAATTTTGGCTGAACAGTTATTATGCTTCCATTTTGCCGTAAAAAAGGAAAGTACGATTATGCAGGACTGTCCATCTTTTCAATGTTGAGAAATTGCTTATTATTTTCGTATTTGCGACTAAATGTAAACATAACATTGTTCAGCAAGTACTTGATATTTTGCTACACTATTTCTTTAAGAAGAATATATATTTCTAACGCAGTTTATGCTAATACTACGAAAATTATCGGCAACATTTTCAAGGGCCTTGTAGCCAAAAACTCGCAAGAGGTCAGTTACCTCGCCAGAGATTTTTTTTCTCGATAATTACTTGTCCATTTCATGTAAATTATAAAGTCATCAACTAGTGAAGTTGAATGCAGTAGGCTACTTAGGGCATACAGGAATATCGGATATACAGAGCTGAGAGCAGACGCCCCCAGGTGCTTAGCCATAACATAGACCCTTGAGCCTGTGGAGAGTTATTCACCCAATATCCTGGGATGCAAGGCCACTGTACCGTCCAGGATACCATAGTTATCTTCCCTAAGTGTTAACCTAGGTACTCATTAGAATGAGTGACGGCAGCTGCCCGCACCAAGATTCGAACCCTGGGCGCTAACTGGCCGGCAACGAAATCAGCGGTGCCAACCATTCAGCCACCGTGGCAGTGTAGGCCATATTGTTATTATTTATGGACTAGTTCAATAACCTTTTGGAATATTGTAGAGAGGGATATATTTGCTGTCAGGAAGGTATCGATTCTGGGGTATGCTATTGTGAAAATAAACTGAAATAAATTATTGTTAAATGTAAATTAATGACAACATCTAAAGCAACATCACGAGGTGTAACCTTGGCAAAGGGCGCAGCAAGAACTGTGCTCCATACAATAACAGAGCAAGAGAAAACATGACCGAGGTGTAGTGAGATGGAGAAGGAGTGAGCTATTTGTTGATGTGGACTAAAGGAAATGTGGCACTACTTAGGGAGCAGCCTGACACAA
>NC_136959.1:4907799-5008171 GCF_032717465.1 Coenobita brevimanus
AGTCTCAAGATTTATATGTTTTCTTAAGACAAGGGCTGCGTGCCTTGACTTGCCGTTTAGAGCGGCGGTGGGGAGGGGCAGAGGAGGGTGGAAGCGGATAATGGATTGGCAGTGTTATAAACTATTCAGATAGAATGAAAAGTTAGCCATTTTGGAAGACTGGTGGCGGGAAGAGAGAAATGGTGTGAAATATCAGAGGAAGACAAATGTTGGAGAGATTAATCACCATCACCAACACACCACAGTGCAGTGTGTGTGTGTGTGTGTGTGTGTGTGTGTGTGTGTGTGTGTGTGTGTGTGTGTGTGTGTGTGTGTGTGTGTGTGTGTGTGTGTGTGTGTGTGTGTGTGTGTGTGTGTGTGTGTGTGTGTGTGTGTGTTTTATGGCGATATATTTTACAGGTGCCCGCTACTTACAAGAATAACGTTCGTATTAATGTAAAGCAATTGGCTAGGAAGGCTTGTTGAAGGAGGTTGGTCACAGGAAAAGGTAGATCAAGAAAGATATGAAGTAGTATAATTGAGGCTACCATGATGGAACTGAGTGGCAGACTGACAGAGAGATGGGCTGATGGAAAGATATTGAGACAGACAGATAGACAGTCGTTTAACAGAAGTAAACAACGTGTATATAATTCTGGATGCAGTTCAGGGCATAATCTGCCATTTACTGAACTAATTGTTTTTTCCTAATTACATTGTGCAAAGTTATATTGATAATTATTTCATTTCCTTTCGATTTTCTTTTCTGTTCTCTCTCTCTCTCTCTCTCTCTCTCTCTCTCTCTCTCTCTCTCTCTCTCTCTCTCTCTCTCTCTTCAATTCAATTCAAATTGTTTATTTAGCCATATTGATACATAACACAAGGTAAATAATATTTCATTATAGGTTGTCATGGCTGGGCCCGTTAAATGGAACCATTTTTGACAGGCCCCTAATAAAATAGTGTAACATGAGGCTAATGAGATAAGTGCATGGCAGACAAATTTTCAAGTACATATGAAATTAACATGTATGAAAATATTACAGATTATACTCGTACAGAATAACAAAGACACCTTACCCTTCACATCATTTATCAGTTACATCTGTATATTTACATATGCATATGATTAAATTATAATTCGGTAGCTATTTACAATACACCTTTTTATACTCATTTTGAAAGTTGCGTTATTAGTTAGCTGTTTTATGTCGTCTGGAAATTCATTCAATTTCACACAACCAAAATAAGTCACAAATCTCTTTTGAGCCTCTATTGTTGGAAACACAGGTCTAAGATGGTACCTATTTCTTGTTTTCATGTTATGTATTTCGAATGCTTGAGAAAATTCAAATATATGATGTGACTGCAATTGATTATGAATAAATTTAAGACATTCAAGTATATATCACTGATTTTAATTATTCTTATGTTTTTGAAAATCGGAGCAGTGTGATCATCCAAATTCGCCCCAGCTATTATCCTTATAATTCCTTTTTGAAGTAAAACTATGGAGTTGAGTGTAGTCTTTCTAGCCATCCCCCACATTACATTACAATATTTACTCCCTCTCTCTCTCTCTCTCTCTCTCTCTCTCTCTCTCTCTCTCTCTCTCTCTCTCTCTCTCTCTCTCTCTCTCTCTCTCTCTCTCAGAAACGATAGAGTAACTGACATAAATTGATGATGGAGGAGTTGTTGCCTATCACTTTCATCTTATATTGAGGTGTCAGTATATTGTACATAGCAATTCAGTGTTTTTCTTTCATGTGTTGTATGCTTGATGATAAGAAACCCATTACTTTACCAGGATATATTCGCAAAATGCTACTGATAAGGGTGAGAGGGTGGGCTGAAAATGTATCGTCTGTCATAGTGATTTGGCTGCCACGCCGGAGACCACTCGTGCCGCAAAACAGCCTCGTAACTCTCACGACACAGGAAGAGAGTGGTGGCAATACAACTGTCTTCTCTTAATTTTATGTCCTGGTCTAGATTAACGAACCAAAATCTATATATTTAAAAATAATCTAACCATAGTTACAACGGTACAACAATCACCGCTATTGAAAAGTATGAATTATGTATATACTAAACATTGATATTTTCTGATTTTGAAAGAAGAGGCAGTGTTCAGTAGACATAACTACATTCCTTCCCTGGTGGCTGCATTGTCCTGTCAAAATACGGTTAGACCTTGGACATAATGCAACAGATTTTTTTTTTTTTTTTCATACATTATTTCAGAGGCACTCAAAGAACAACATACTGAAAATGCATCCCAGTCAGAACTACCTTGGGAAATGTGCTTAATTTACATGAAACCAATTTGGCCACTAAGATTTGACGGTTCGGTTCCAATTTTTACCGCATACCTGGAAGTTAAAAGGTTTTGTGTGCTTATAAACCACTTTTGAATAGTTTACCGTATACTACATTTTAGCATGAAATATATACCAGTATTTAGGGAGACGAAACGTACTGATTGGTTAAGATTATTTTGTATAAGTCCAGATGTAGTTACAGTATATGTACTTTTAATTTCCTGCTACGCCTAGGGAGATATATGAGTGAGGGGGTGTGAGTTAGGAGCGGGGCAGCAAAATGGCGGGGAACAGGGCGACATGGAGGCGATTTGTTTGTGGCCACCCCTTACGGGACTGAGGCGTCTGGCAATAGATAGATAACGTAGGGATTCTTACAAGTTAAATGACATTCCAACCCGTTCGGTTAGTTCCATCACCTCGAAAAGCGTCTGGTGGTCTTGTGGTAGTGTACTTGGTGGCTGACAGCCGGGCTTGATGCAGGCTGCTCCAGTGCTAGATGTGATTGCAGGGTTTTCTGTTATTTAAAGTGCTTTCATGATTTAGGTCAGTCTCCTAGCCTAAAATGACCTGGACTGTGTTTATTACCTAGCCTCGGAACCCTACGCCTTCAAGGGGCGATATTTTCATTTGGTCTCCACAATAGATACATGCCTACTGTATTTGCTTAGTTTCATTTTTTTATGCTTCTTTCTTTCTTCGCCGCAGTTCGCTAACTTGGCACCATTCCTCAATTCCTTCACAAACTCGCCTCACACTCAGTACAGACGTTCCTTGGGCAAATGTTTCTAGACACGTTTCCCCACCCCTAGCACCACACCACCTACTCTCCCTCTCTCTGACACACTACCAGGCTTTGACGAACAACCTAGTAGGTGCCAAACCTAATATTTCCTATCAACTCGCACAGAGACGAACTCTCATCAGACCCTGGTGAGGCGCTGTCCACCACAAGGGGGCGCCGGACCTCGACACGACTTACGTAGCCTACTGTCCTGTACCTGAAGGATGGTCTCATAGAAGCTGTTTCTTACCTGCAGTTGGTGGGTCTACCTGGCCAAATAGCCGTGGGTAAAACGACAATACTGCCCCTGTTCTCTGTACCACATTACAAATGAGGTATCTACTAAACAACCCAAATGATAAAATATTTTGGTCAACCCTTAATTCATTCAAAACTAACTTCGCTACTACCTCTCCCATTCCACCTTTACAATCCCCCAGTGGAAATCTAGTAGGTGACCCACGTGGAAAAGCCAAACTTCTTGTTGAAATTTTTTGAACAAACTCGACCCTAAATACAGAATATCACAATATTCCTGTACTTGATTTTGATTCCCCTCAAATACCTCCTTTCATGATTCACACCAGATACGTACAAGCTGTATTATAGAATCTCTCAGCAGACAAAACTACTGCTCCAGATGAAATTCCTCCAATAGTACTTAAAAACTGCTCCTCAGTGTTTGCTCATTTACTGGCAAAATTTTTCCACTTATGCATCCGTACCTCAAGTTTTCCAGTCTCTTGGAAGAAGCAAATATCCATCCTGTTCCAAAAAATGGGGCAACATCTGTTCCATCAAATTATAGACCAATTGCAATAACTTCCATTCTCGGTAAAGTTTTTGAGACACTAATTAACAAACACATAATCAAGAATCTAGAAAGCAATAAATTAATCAATGATCGGCAGTATGGATTTAGACAAGAACTTTCAACTGTAGACATTCTTTGCCTTCTTACCCATCAGATTAACAAATCAATAGGCCAACACGGTGAAACACACACAATAGCACTTGATATATCAAATGCATTTGGCAGAGTATGGCACCGGGCCTTATTGTCTAAGATGTTACACTATGGCCTTGCATCACTGGTTCCTCTAATTTCTTCTTACCTCCATAATAGAAAAATACGGATCATGGTAGATGGTATTTATTCTTAGTTTCATTCCATAAATGCTGGCGTACCTCAGGGATCAGTTTGGCGCCAACCCTCTTTCTCATTCATATAAATGACCTCCTATCTGTCACTCACAACCCATTACACTCTTATGCCGATGACTCAACCCTTCATAGTTCTTTCACATTTAGTTCCTCCTTTTCCTTTACACAATTTGATATTATTAATTCCCAAATAAACACAGCAATTTGTCTGAACAGGACCTTTCTAAAATTAATCAATGGGGACAAACAAATCTGGTCTCATTTAATGCTCAGAAAACTAAATACATTAATTCTCCAACAGAAAGAATCCCTCAGACTCTCACATAATTTTAAATGATGTCAATATTCCCATATCCATTACAATTGATATCCTAGGTGTTACTCTAAACCCCAGCCTAAGCTGGACAGCTTATGTAAAATCCCTTGCTAAAATGCTTCCAAAAAATTGGGACTTATGTACAGTGTTCGTGAGTTCTTCACTGGCTAGCAGATGGCCATAATATACAAAAGTCATGTGCGTTCTCAGATCGAATACTGTTCACCACTGTGGAGTGGATGTGGAGCGGTTGCATTGAGGCAGTTGGACAAAATTCAAAATCAAGCCATTAGATTAATCAATAATCCTGCCATTACGCAGGACCTTCCTCGATTATCAGTACGTAGAAATGTTGCTTCTTTAGCACTATTTTATCGATATTTTTTACCGTAAGTGCTCTGACGAACTGGCTTCAACTGTGCCTCCCCTTCACATTTTCTCCCGAAATTCTCGGGCAGGTGGGAGCGCCCATGAACTCACACTCTCTCCCCCGCAATGCAGAGCCTCTGCTTATCAAAATTCATTTATCCCCAGAACTACTACTCTTGGGAATTCACTTCCTGGGAGTCGTTTCCCACAAACATTTAATCCACTTCAATTTAAATTCAGTTGATATAAATATTTTATGAATGGAGGATGCCTTTAGGCACATGGACTTATTTTTTTTTTCCCTTTGTTTTTCCTTCCTCCATTCATTGTCCATAAAAAAATATATATATATTCTGTCCCTCAATATACGATCGTAAATATTTACTGTACACTCAAAGCCCAAGCAGCCTGTCCTTAACACACAGTCACACCAGGTATCACCTGAGCAAATATTCCTGAGCACCTCATTGGCCTGTCCTCATAATTGTTCATATTTGCCCCAAAGTTGAAGCCATTTTGCGTTAGTAATTATGTCACGGAGGCATTTTGTTTGTATTTTGTTAGTTGTTTTCCGGGAAGGGGCACTAACTCTCCGCCAACCCACTTGTTGACACATAGGGAACACGTATTGGTTGGTTACAAGGTTACCACCCAGCGTATTGAATGATTTCCTGGTTTACAGCAAATCATTTGACTTGTCACACAGTGTAGAATTACCCTGGAATAGAATATAACCACACAGTGAGTGGATGATGGGCGGCCCCACTAAGGGAGGGGGAAGCTGAGGCTGAGGTGAAGGGATGGAGTGAAGTATATGATGGAGGGGGTTGTGAGCTGAGGGGAAGGCAGCGAAATGGCGGGAGACAGGGCGACATGGAGGCGATTTGTTTGTGGCCACCTCCTATGGGATTAAGGCGTCTGGCAGTATGTAGACAGACTTATGTCATTTCTGCAGTCATTTCATTGGGTCCAGCGATTGTAATTAGGAGCAAGTGGCTGACTGGTTTGATCAGAGAGTTGCACTTTGGCAATTAGTGATTTGTGGCGAATCCAAGGAAGTGAACCCTGGAAGAATTAGGTGGGGCAGTGTATTTGTAGAGTGAGTTGCCACAAGTAGACGAGGTGAAAGAAGGTATGGTGGTGGCCCACTTCCCTTCGCGATGATGATGACTTATAACGCTGTTAGTGAGGTTGAGGGACAGTGAACAGCAAGATCATGACCAACTTACACCAAATTCACAGGTGGATGAGTAATGTTGTGTAAAGGCTACTGTAATGGAAAATGAACACAGACTGATAGACGGACTGAGAATGCATCAAAGACCAACATAAACAAGCAAGAGACAGTCAGATACACACCAAAATATTTCACAACACAACACATATGAATCGTGAAGTGGTGTGAGTGACTGGACATTTGTCAAAGCCTGTGTATGTGTCTGTCATCACCACCGCGTTGGTAAATGCGAAAATATGAAAGAGTTGCTGGACAAACTGTTCTCGTTTGTGCTGGAAGGCTGTATTGCATTAGTCTTCATCATCATCATCATCACCCAGACCGCATTCCCATATAAGACCGGCGTGATACAGGGTCCAGAGAGAAGGAATTTTAGGAATATGGGCAAAATATCTATCTAGTTAAATGAATCATACTCATCCACCTACATAAAATCAATCAGGTAACCATCGCATCTCCGAAGAAAAAAGGAACGCCAAACCATTGTTATATATTCTTCCGTACAAGACTATTCCATCCAGCTCAGTCCACTGTCAGTTGCCTAGCCTCATTAACCTTCAGTTTCGCTCCCACACATAGTCATTTATCTTATCTATCCTCCTTCATGAATTGCCAGGCCTTCACCCACCTTCATGTTCGTCATTCGTTTCACACCCATTATCTTCACATGACCATACCGTCTAAGCACGCACACTCATCGACTCTGAAATTCGCAGTCTTCCTTCCTCCACATCTTTCGTGAATCACATTAATCCTAATCGCCTCTTCATTCCGCACTCCATACACATTTGTCATTAAACACATTTTCACTGCTCTTACTTTTGATAAATTAGTTGAATGCCGCACCGAAGGCCTGTATGATAATGTCGGTCCCCAAACTCCTCCATCTAAGATTCTCACAGCAGCCACACTCACTTCTCCGTTTCGTGTCAAGGCCTTCAAAGCGCCATTTTATTCCCTGCCAGATATAAAAGTAGAAAAAAGTGTCAGTATGAAAGAGAAAACTGAGATTCAGTAAAAATTTGCTACTGCACTAAAAATCTGAATATCCCTTTTTTTTTTTTTTTTGCGAATTTCTTAGTACTGCAGTTATTGTCATGCTGTCCTAAAGTGAAATAAAAGACAAACTTAGCCGGTTTTACACACACACACACACACACACACACACACACACACACACACACACACAATCTGTATCTATCAATCCGTGTATCCATCTATCCCTGTCAGTCTATATAATTTATCTATCTATCTATCTATCTATCTATCTATATATATATATATATATATATATATATATTTTGTTACGGAACAGAGAAAGATAATGTACACTTTAAGTGAGAATGCTAAAAATCACTACTGTCCCGTAAAGTTCCAGGTTCAAAACAAAAGAGTTTGGTAAAATTACAAGTTAAAGTTTAATGCACAAACTAACAACAAAACATTCAGGACTCATAAGGATAATGTAATGGCAAAAAACAGGTTAAATATATGGTTAACTGCAATAGCCTCTATTAACACGAAATTAGCAAGAGTAAATTTATCTAAGTCAGCCCTGATAAAATGAAAATACACTGGGTAATGCTCAGTTAATGCAAGATAAATTTTTACAGATACAAAATAATATTAAAACTGATGGACATAAAGATCTCTACATGAATTACAAAAACTTCACTAGGCCTACAAATTAAACTTATGCTATACAGTACAAGAAAAAATGCAATAACACTTATACTCAAATCACACAGCTGCTAGATGGTTGGAGACTTCCTGAGAAACTCACAATAATAATAACTGTACAGGGGAGGACAGAGATGTGAACAAAATGAGGAGTAGATCTAAGTGGCAATGATGCAGAGACTGAGCTCATTATATAGGGGCCAGCAGAGCTTGATACAACTTGTAAGAAGGACGCGCAAATGAAGCCATGGGGACAAAGAGTTGACAATCCCGCACTGAATAACAGAAAGGACGACTTACTCTACTATAACGGTAGAATGGGGGGACTGAGGCAGAACACGCTCGTGATCAAACAGGCAGCACACTGTACGTTAAAATTACACAAAGGATGATGAAATCATAGGATATGTAACACCTCCCCACATAGAAAAAGAAATTTACAAAGGAAATTTCTTATTACTCTAAAACAATCTGTCTAAAGTCTAGATAAGCAATCTGCAATGACATTTTCTTTCCCCTTGACATGTTGTATGTCTAATGAATACTCCTGAAGAAGTAGACTCCATCTTGTCAATCTCTGATTTTTATCTTTAAACTTACTAAGGAATTTCAGTGGGTTATGATCGGTATAAATGACTATGGGGTCAGAACACAAATAAAATGAAAAATGCTGTAAACCCAAAATCAAGGCCAAAAGCTCTTTCTCAATAGTTGAGTAGTTCTTTTGAGGTGGAGTGAACTTCTTACTGTAATAATATACAGGGTGTTCAATACCCTGATCATCCTCTTGCAACAAAACAGCCCCAGCTCCTGTTTCACTTGCGTCAACAGCCATCTTAAAAGGCTTAGCAAAATTTGGAGTAGCGAGCACTGGCTGACTTAATAGGATAGCTTTAAGTTTGTTGAAAGAGGATTCACAGTTATCGGTTCATAGAAATTCAACTCCCTTTTTCAGTAGGTCTGTAAGTGGTGATACAAGAATTGAAAAGTTAAGAACAAATCTCCTGTAATAACTTACCATTCCCAAAAATCTTTGTAGCTCTTTCCTACTTTTAAGTCTGGGAAGATCACTTATAACCTGAACCTTAGCTCCTGGTGGTGCAACATGTCCATCACCAATTACGTACCCAAGGTACTGAACTTTAGCTTGACCAAACTCACACTTTGATAAATTAGCTACAAGATTAGCATGAACCAAACGCTCAAGAAATTTACTGACATGGCATAGGTGATCTTTCCAGTTGTCACTGAAGATTAATACATCATCAATATAAACAACACACCCTGCCAAACCCTCTGTTACAACATTCATGAGCTTCTGAAATGTGGCTGGTGCATTCTTCATGCCATATGGCATTACAGAACATGCAAAAGTCTTTCCTAGGGTTACAAAACATGAGATCTCCCTAGCACGTTCAGTCATAGGTACTTGCCATTATCCCTTTAACAAATCAAACTTACTTATGTACCTAGCCTTTCCGATCTTGTCTATGCAATCTTCCACGCGAGGGAGAGGGTAAGTGTCTGTTTTGGTTATCTGATTAACACGTCTGTAGTCAATGCAAAGCCGCTGTGACCCACCTGGCTTAGGGACTAGAGTGACAGGAGAACTCCACTCGCTCTGACAGGGCTCAATCATCTTGTGGTCCAACAGGTAGCCAAGCTCCTTCTGGATGAGAGGAACTTTCACTGGGTTCACACGGTAAGGAGGCAATTTAATTGGCTTTGCGTCTCCAACATCGACATCATGCATCAACACAGTGGTTCTTCCTAGAGTGGCACGGAAAACTTGCGGGTACTCCTGCAGTAATGCCGATAACTCCTGCCTTTCCTCGGGAGGTAGATGAGAAAGCTTAGTCTGGAGATCATTTATGATATCAGGATTCTTCCCCAAACTATCACTCAGGCTCATACTGCATGGGAGAGCTTCACTTGCAGACTCGGTTGGAACAGCTACAGTGCGGACTGGATTATTTTCGTCCCGCTTGTGATATAACTTTAGCATGTTGATGTGACATAGTTGCTTGCTCTTTCTACGATCTGGTGTGGCGATGACATAGTTGACATCACTGAGTTTCTTCTCCACGAAATAAGGACCACTAAACTTGGCTTGAAGAGGTTGCCCATGCACCGGTAGCAGAATCAAAACCTGATCTCCTGGCTGAAAGTGGCGTAACCTGGACTTCTTATCATACCAAATCTTCATCTTCTCCTGAGCAGCTCCTAAATTCTCTCTCGCCAGCTGTAAAGCAGTGGACAGCCGTTCTTTGAACTTCATCACATACTCCAGCAGGTTGACGTCATCTTCCTCCGACAGCCAGCATTCCTTGAGTAACTTATGGGGTCCTCTTACTTCATGGCCAAACAGTAGTTCAAAAGGTGAGAAGCCCAGTGATTCATTTGGAGATTCTCTTGCGGCAAACACAACGAATGGAAGACCTTTATCCCAGTCTTTCTGATGTTCCAAACAGTATTTCTTGAGCATCGATTTGAGTGTTTGATGATATCTCTCCAACGCTCCTTGGGTCTGGGGATGGTAAGCTGAAGACGTGATCTGGGTGATGCCCAACTCTTTCAGAGACTGCTTGAAAACATTTGACATGAAATTACTTCCTCGGTCTGACTGTACCTCCTTGGGCAGACCAAACTTTGTGAAGAACCCTAGCATTTCCTTAACCACGTTCTTTGCTGAGATATTTCTAAGTGGAATGGCTTCAGGATAACGAGTAGCCATATCAATCAGGGTCAACACATAAGAAAATCCTGAAGAAGTCTTAGGAAGAGGGCCCACAATATCCACCAACACACGGGTGAAAGGCGCCTCAAAAGGAGGAATGGGAACTAGAGGTGCAACCTTTTCGGTCTGATTACACTTCCCCACAACTTGACAGGTGTGACAAGACTTACAATACCAGGAAACATCCCTGAATATACCTGGCCAGTAGAAGTGTTTCAAAATGCGTGCCACAGTCTTCCTCACTCCAAGGTGTCCTGCCAAACTGGAATCATGAGCCACTCTAATGATATCCTGCCTACAAACACGAGGGATGACAACTTGATGTACAACCTCCCATTCACAGTCGGCTGATGCTGTTGGGGGTCTCCACTTCCTCATAAGTACTGCTGACTTTACATAATAACAAGTAGAAGCACCAGCTGACTCTTCCTCACTGCAAGCAGAGTTAGCTAGACCTTTCAACTCAGGGTCAGCAACCTGCAACTCAACCAACTCTTGACGAGACAAATTATCAACACTACGGGGTACTGCCTCATCTGGTGAGTGGTCCAAATTAGCAAGAAAAGTGTCAGCTAGGATAACATCATCATCATCATTATCCTCTAAATCACCAGTAACTTTAGACCTAGCCCTAGTGACAGCACATGCAGGGAACACATCAGGGACATCACAATCCTGGGACGCAGCCACCGGCTCACTAGACAACTGAGGAGCTGGACACACTTGACTTCCACCAATATCATATCCAAGTAAGAAAGTTACACCTGACATTGGGAGTGTCTCAACCAACCCAACAATAACGGAACCATTAACAAAACCAGACTCTAAATTCACTCTGCACAGAGGGACAGAGAAGTAATTATTCCCTACACCTTGTAAGATTACAGTTTCATCAGAGGAATTAACATTAGAGCCTAGAACACTGGTCAGCATAAGGGATTGGCAAGCACCTGTATCACGATATATTTTAACTGATTTCCTGTCATTACTGTCCAGAGGACTGACAAAACCATCAGACAGGAAATTAGCACATGAACTCTTGAGAGTGTCACCCACGTTACTGCTCAAAAGAGGAGCTCCATCATGAGAATTTAAGTTACCCCTCAAAGCAGGTTCAGTTAACTCAGTTAAAGAATTCTGGGAACTCTCAAGAGTGGACACTAGACCAATTGACTGAATATTTAAAGACTCCTTTTTGTTCACATCACGCTGTCTCCTGAAACATTTCTCCGTAGTATGACCAAGCTTACTACAATAAGTACATTTACTTTTCTGAAATGTAGAGGTGAAGCTGGTATTTACTTCCTGAGAAACATCATCTTTATTCTCTTTCCTGTTACCTGTACTCTGAGTAGAGGCAACGTACTTACTCTCAGCTTTCCCTTTTTCTTTAGAATATCTCTTGTGAGTGAGAACTTATTCATCAGCTAAAACTGCAGCATCAGACAAATTATCTATTCTTTTCTCATCAAGATATAGGCTTACATCTTTATAAAAACACCTCTTGAAATCCTCCAGCAAAATCATCTGCTTAAATTTACCAAAATCAGAATCCACATTCTTAGAATTTAACCACTGCTCTAACAGATCTTCTTTGATTTTTGCATACTCAACATGGGATTGCTTATCTTGCTTATAAGTTGTCCTAAATTTTACTCTATACGCTTCAGGAACAAGCTCATAGGCCTTAAGAATCAAGCTCTTAACTACATCATAATTATCAGATTGATCCTGAGGCAAAGATGCGTAAGTTACTTGAGCTTTACCGGTGAGAACAGTTTGAAGGAGTACTGGCCAATACTCCTTGGGCCAACTAAAACCTGTAGCTACCCTCTCAAACAACTGAAAATACTTTGTTAAATCAGATTCATTAAAAGGAGGGACAAGTTTAACATTTTTAGCCACATCAAAATCATCAGAGCTAGATGATCCAGTTCCACCTTGTTTCATGCGATACTCATGGTCTGCCTGAATCCTGGCAAGTTCAATTTGTGCCTGAGCCTGTACCTGTGCCTCTTGAATACGAGCATTTGCCTCCTTAACACGAGCCTCCTGCAGGGCTAGCTGTAACTTAGCTAATTCAATCTGCGTTTGCTCATTTGGAGGAGTTACATTAAACAAGCTTTCATTAATCATATCAACAATTTGATCTTTAGAATGATGAGAGCGAACAGCAATTCCCAATTGTTGAGCAACAAGCTTAAGTTCATTCTTTGTTCTGTTTTCTACATCACACACTTTTTGCACATTTGACAAAAAATCTTTGGCTTCATCAAGAGTAGTAATAGTAGACATCATGAATAAATCACAGTCACAAAATATCAAGCAATATCCTTATGATAATATCCTGAATATCCTGATTAGAGGTCGCCAAATTTATGTTACGGAACAGAGAAAGATAATGTACACTTTAAGTGAGAATACTAAAAATCACTACTGTCCCGTAAAGTTCCATGTTCAAAACAAAAGAGTTTGGTAAAATTACAAGTTAAAGTTTAATGCACAAACTAACAACAAAACATTCAGGACTCATAAGGATAATGTAATGGCAAAAAACAGGTTAAATATATGGTTAACTGCAATAGCCTCTATTAACACGAAATTAGCAAGAGTAAATTTATCTAAGTCAGCCCTGATAAAATGAAAATACACTGGGTAATGCTCAGTTAATGCAAGATAAATTATTACAGATACAAAATAATATTAAAACTGATGGACATAAAGATCACTGCATGAATTACAGAAACTTCACTAGGCCTACAAATTAAACTTATGCTATACAGTACAAGAAAAAATGCAATAACACTTATACTGAAATCACACAGCTGCTAGATGGTTGGAGACTTCCTGAGAAACTCACAATAATAATAACTGTACAGGGGAGGACAGAGATGTGAACAAAATGAGGAGTAGATCTAAGTGGCAATGATGCAGAGACTGAGCTCATTATATAGGGGCCAGCAGAGCTTGATACAACTTGTAAGAAGGACGCGCAAATGAAGCCATGGGGACAAAGAGTTGACAATCCCGCACTGAATAACAGAAAGGACGACTTACTCTACTATAACGGTAGAATGGGGGGACTGAGGCAGAACACGCTCGTGATCAAACAGGCAGCACACTGTACGTTAAAATTACACAAAGGATGATGAAATCATAGGCTATGTAACAATATATATATATATATATATATACAGTATATAAAAATAAATAAATAAATAAATATATATATATATATATATATATATGTGCGTGTGTGTGTGTGTGTGGACACTGCGGTGGTGCTAATTAATGACTTGGTATTACTGCGATGAAAGGAGAAATCTTGTAGTTGTATCAGTAAGTACGGGGACAATGCTTCATGCATGAGGGATATTGTGCATCTCCGAAGAGCGTGGTGTACACACAACAAAAAAAACTATCGTTACACCTTCTGCGCGATATAAAATGACACACGAATGAAGGTTTTTGATAACAGCCTCCTCCATTGGTATCCTGCGTGTGTTTGTTGCATATTTATTATAAGCTATATCCATTGCTTCTCCCATGCATATTTCTACCTCGTCCTATTTGGCACCTCACCCACTGTCAGACTTACCAACCCTAGCGAGACAGCCAGGTTGTTCATTATGAAACACATCGGACCCCCCTGTAACGATAGTTTTTTTGCTGTGTGTACATCAGAGCAACACTTCGTCCAAACATAATTCGGACATTACATTTACTGAGTTAGAAGTAGGTTTAACGTAGAGAGGACAGAAAGTATGCTGCCAAATGTTTCCGTGTGTACTGGACCGTAACTGTAGGGATGGACAGACTGACTGTACCTGAGTCAAGGGTAGACGGATAAGCAGCATAGTTCTAATGAAAAATTTATGATGATAGGCTACATGTCAAGGAGGAAGATATGGCAGATGGGAGGTTAATATGTAGTAAAAGAAGTCAACCGAATATTTCAACATTTTGAGGAGTCGAGTAAAAATGATGGAAGGAAGATTAAAAAAGGAAGATATGTTTTCCTTTTAAATTCCTGATATCTCAATGTGTTGTCCCTGCGCTTTCTCTCTCTCTCTCTCTCTCTCTCTCTCTCTCTCTCTCTCAACTGTGTATCCTACTTTTTTTTTTTTTTTTTTTTTTACCTTGTCTTTTTTCCATTTCCTGGAGGGGTCTGAGTGTGTGTGGCCATTGTGCGGGACGGAAAGAGAACAGCAGCCAAAAATGGTGAGAGAGAGAGAGAGAGAGAGAGCGTAACTAATTACCGTAATATTAAACCATGGCATTGTATCTTATATGTAATTATTGTATATATTATTAGTCCATGTGTCACTCTGCTCCTAATATTAAACCAACTCTTTTCTCTCTGGAATTTTAATGTTATCTTTTTTACACATGCGCTCGCGAGGGGAGAAAGGGTGTTATGTTTTGGTCGGCGTGTGGGTGTCCGTCTTTGTGTGTGTGTGTGTGTGTGTGTGTGTGTGTGTGTGTAGGGGAGGTGGAGGTGAAGAAAAGAACTGAATAATTAATATACAATTTTAATCAAAGTTGGTTGAAGACTTACCGAACAGCCACTGATATAACTTCTTGAATTTGAAAACATGATGTCAAAGGTCAAGGTCACCGGACAAGGTTATATATCAACCTATGTATATGGGTTTTATCATAATTCAAACAGCTTTGCTCAGATTATACCCAAGTTTGGTAGAAGGCTTGTGGGTCAGGCACTGAGTAAATGAGGTGTTTTTAGTACAATACATCAAAAGTCAAGCAAACAGGGCTAGGTCAACTTAAAGAGTTTTTATTCGATTTATACCAGATTTTGTGGAAAGGTTAGAGATATGAAAGAATAAAACTATGTGTCTTTGACAACATTCAGCCAATGTCAAGGCTGCAGGGAAACAGCGGAAGCCAAAGCCACAGGACACAGTTAATGAGATAGTTATGATTTTATTTGAACCAGATTTGGTAGAATGGTTATGGATAAGGCAAGAATGAGCAGATTCAAGTTTGGTAGCAATGAGTCAAAGGTTAAGGTCATAGAGAAAGGTCAGTGTTCGACAAATGTATCTGTGTGAATACAATAGCCAAAGTAGTTTTAAACTGATCAAAACGATGATGGGTAAGTTTAAGATCAACCAAGATGCAGACTAGTAGCTTTTGAGAAGGATACACCATGGGTCAAGGTCAGTGTAATATTATTTTATGTATAATAAACACGTAACACTTCTTTATGTATATTAAACACCGTGAAAGGTTCAGATGAAAACAAGGATTGAGATATTCAAGTCTGAGAACAATTAATCAAAGGGCAAGGTGGCAGGGTAGGTAACATATTCCACCCTAAGACCTCGTGGAAGAAGTAGGTGTTACGCTCCCTGTGTACTCCTTCTTGTTAATTTTGTCATCGGTGAAATTGAAGTCAGAGGCAACAGTTATTTAATCCCTATACTACTTTTACCTTAAGTTGGCATATAATTTTGTCCTTTTGCAGTTTACTTCGCTTAGCTTAGGGGCAGAAAAAAACAATAAGGCGGATCTACGTTTCTTCCACAGGACTTTATCCTGATTAGCATCATATTCTAGTGCTAGACTATTGCTATAACTCACCATAACTAACCATTCACGATGGAAAGATGACAATTTTAGGCCAAGCTAGTGTAAAGAAGGAGAAAACAGAGAGTGAAAGACTAACCAGGAACGTGTATGTGAGAGAGGTGGAGGGGTGGAGAGGAAGGAAGAGACCGAGGAGGAGGTGGAGGGATGGAGTAGATAGGTGTACGAGAGAGGGAGGTGTAAGTTGGGAGGAGGGCAGCGAAAATGCAGGGGAGAGTGCGACATGGAGGAGATTGATTTGTGGCCATCCCTTACGGGACTGAGGCGTTTGGCTAGAGACAGATAGACAGACCAAATCCTGGGGAAATGAAGGAAAAGCATTTGGGAACCGAATGCTAATTGCCCGCCACAATATGCTGTTGACCAAGTCCAAGATTTTGGCCATATCTTGATACCCTGAAGGTTTCATGTTGATAGCTCAAGCCGTTCATGAGATATAATGGTGCCAGACGCGGGAGATAAATATATTGACATTTGACGGCCATTTTGGTGACCTTGACCTTGATCCCGAGTGTTCATTTTCTAACTCGTCCAAGATTTTGGCCGTATCTTGATACCCTGAAGGTTTCATGTTGATAGCTCAAGCCACTCATGAGATGCTTTGGGAACACACACACACACACACACACACACACACACACACACACACACACACACACACACACAGACGGACAATAACATTATCACTCCACCTTGTAAAGGCGGGCGATTATAAATTATCTGGTGTGATCATATAAAGGCATAGGAAGTGTAGTAGGAATGTGTAGGAAGGGGATGTGGTAACCTGAGCTGCCAGTTTGTATAGAGGGCAAGTGGGAAGGTTGGTCTCAGCGGCGGACGGTCACATTTCACGTGGTTTGGGTGGTATTACGAAAAGAAGTTCCAATTTCACGGGGCAGCTGCCAATCCGCCCACTTCTTGCTCCATCCGTGTGCGTGTGGGGGAGGGAGGCGGGGGTTTGCCACTAAGGTTTTTTTCCCTTTAACTCCGGGAAGCGAGGGAGGTTTTAGTTATTTCTATACTGTTCTAAATTCTTTTGCTCTACTTTACCTTCCCATCATTTTCAAAACATTTTCATATCTTTACTGATGCCTCATTCCTATTTTTTTTTTTTTCTCGTTTTATGAGATTATTTTCATTTTCCTCGTGTCTTTTCTGGTTTAGCTTCGTGCGGTGGCGCTTCCATCCTGCCAGTGATCCTGTGTCACTTATGTCTTCCATTACTATTATATATTTCTCAGTGGGTAGTTCTCATGTTTCTGTGATGGGTTTCGCAATAACTTGGATTCACTCTTTTTTTTTTTTTTTTTTTTTTTTTTGATACTTTACTTTTTCTTTCTTTGACCTGGTATTTTTTAAAATTTGTTTTTTTGATACTGTATTTAGCTTTTATATTTTAGGACTGTGATGGGAAAAGGCTAGAAACATAATATCCGACCCAGTTTTCAAAGTATGCTATTTTTGTGTATTTCATCTGTATTTCCCTATCGTTTTTATTATTTTATTCATTTTTATTTATTTATTTATTTGCTTTCCGTTTGATTAGATGTTTACGTGTATTCAAGGGTTTTCAGTTCCTTTATTTTATTTTCTCAGTCACTGTTGGGCAGTAGTAGTTAGGATTACGTTTTTCTTTTTCGTTTTCATTTTATACGATTTTGTCAGACTTTTTTTTTTTTTTTTTTTTTTTTTTATGTGTCCGACTCTGGGCATAGGCTTCACAGCCTGCTATCAAGGCCCAGCAGTCCTCCTACATATCATACACCTCTACATGTCACCACTTCGGCACTAACACCCACCGTCCATATTGAATACATGCTAGGGCTGTCTCATACAGGACTGGTGTATTGGTATTAGCGGGGGTATTTTTACGACATGTCGGCGGGTCTTCTGGTAGATCAGTAAAGCCTGATTTAATGAAATTCAAATCCCTAAACTGTTCCCTGCCCCAGCCGGGATTTGAACCTGGGTCCGTTACTACTACTGTACTGCTATTTCCTTTTTCCTTTATTTTTTTATATTATTATTCATTTTTTCATGACAAATATACACATATACATAAAAATGGACATACAAAATAACTGTAATAAAAAAGTTAGACTAATAAAAAGGTCATATTATTCACTGGTATTATACAAGGAACCAAATAGATAAGATGTCAGATAACACAAATTCTTTACACAAAGCAAGTACAGGCAGACGATAAAGGGCTGTAGTACTGAATGATAATTAGAATATGTGATGAACATTAGGATGAAATGTAAACAATGTAAGCTACTGAAGGTGAATATAAGGAAAGAGAATTAATATTAGGGTAAGTGTAAGTAGAGTGAATGAGAGGTATGTGTGAGGTGTAGTCAGTGATTTAAGTGTGAGTAGTGTGAATGTTAAATGTATGAGAGGGAATTTAAATGAATGAGATTGAGATGTGTCAGTCCATATCTCATTCTAAAGGCCCGGACACACTTTCCCGCGAATATGTGACCGCCACGAGGAAACGAGGCTCAGGGGTCCATCCAACGTTCAGACTCGAATACCACAGCAGCTCTAACCCGGTGATTCGTTTCATCTCGTCAGTCACATGCTTCGAGCTAGTGCAGCCGCACCATAATGCAAGCTCATCACAGTTACCCTAGTGATTTAATATTACCAATCGCTTCATTTTCTGTTCAAATCGTGGTTTTATTCACAAATTGCCATTCACTTATTCCCATTACCTAAAGTTTTACAGAGATAAATTTAATCGCACATATATTTCCTCTTCCCCTCTCTTCATCGTTTTGCATCACTGGGACAGAACACAAGGTGATTGCTAACAGTCAACATCTTTTACACTCGTTAATATTGCCAGGTTTTTTAATGTTACATGTATACGATCCAGCCTTACCATGCCTGGGTTATCGCTGTGTATATTGTCAATTTCTTTTCTTCTTCCTCCTTCTCCTCCTCCTCTTCTTCTACTTCTTCTTCTTCTTCTTCTTCTTCTTCTTCTTCTTTCTCCTCCTCCTCCTCCTCCTCCTCCTCCTCCTCTTCTTCTACTTCTTCTTCTTCTTCTTCTTCTTTTTCTTCCTCCTCCTCCTCCTCCTCCTCCTCCTCCTTCTCCTGCTGCTCCTCCTCCTCCTCCTATTCTTCATTTCTTTTTTTTTCTTCTTCTTCTTCTTCTTCTTCCTCCTCCTCCTCCTCCTCCTCCTCCTCCTTGTCTTCTTCTTCTTCTTCAATGCCGAAAGACGGAACTGAAACCATAGAGCTATCTTACTCTATTCTTCCCCTTAACCTGTCGAACCCTACCCTTAAATCGTTCTCATCACACACACACACACACACACACACACACACACACACACACACACACACACACACACACACAGGGAGAGAAAGAGAGAGAGAGAGAGAGAGAGAATGCCTCCTATGTTACCTACTTGCAAACCATTAGTTAAAAAAAAAAAAAAAATGCGTATATCCTATTAACAGAACATCCACAATCTTCACCACCATCTCCACCTTTACATCCTTCTTCAGTCACCAACACTACCGTAACTTCCACCACCACCTCCAGCACCATAATTCACCACCACCACAACCGTCAACTTCACCACAATCTACCACAATTACCACCACCCCGTTGACCTTCCCTGCACCAACTCAACACACCTCCCCGCTTCTTAAACACTCTCTGTGAAAAGTGCGTCCTTGTTTCAAAATCTTTCCCTTCGTCTGCGGATTCATTTATATTTTATGCAAGTTTACAGGACTCTCTCTCTCTCTCTCTCTCTCTCTCTCTCTCTTACGAATAATCCCTTTCTGTCCCTTCCATTCCCCTGCTTCTCTCCCTCATCCTTATTACCCCTCTCTCAACCCTCCCTCTCGCCTCAAGCCTCGTCTCTCATTCCTATTCCCAAATCTCTTCTTCCCTCTCGTTTTTTGTCGCCCTCCTCTTTACCCTCAGCTTCTCCCTTCCCCTCTCTCACTTTATTATATCTCCCTGGCCCTTCTTCTCCCTCTTCCTCTTCTTCTCCCTGCTCTCCTCCCCCAGCTCTCCCTTCCCATGTAATTAGCCTCATTAGACTCCACTCCTTCGTGTTTTTAATGAGTTCTTGGTGCAGCTTGACAGTACCACTCACTCTCTCTCTCTCTCTCTCTCTCTCTCTCTCTCTCTCTCTCTCTTTCTCAGTAATTGTTCCAGTAAGCGATGCAGCCGAGAAAACTGTAGAATTATACCAGGTGGGTAACGCGAAGCACCAAAATATTAGGTATGTCGGTAATTATTAAAGCTACAGCAGATCTACACACATCGCTGGAAAGGTTGTAGAAAAATAATACGTGTTACTTAAGTGATCCTTCTCAAAATCGCCATTATATTGCTGAGGGAGGGAGAGAGAGCGGGGGAGAACGAGGGTGAGATGGAGGGCTGGAGTGGAGAGGTATATGAGAGAGAAGGGGGTGTAAGCTGGGTGAGCGAAGTGGCATTGAACAGGGCGACATGAAGGCGATTTGTTTGTGGACACCCCTTACGGGATTGAGGCATCTGGAAATAGATAGATAGATAGATATTGCTGAAAAAAGCCAGAAGCGCCAACCTGACCTTTAAAAATTAACTCAGACACTGTTAAAGCTACAACGGACCTATATCTTAGGAAAACAAATGGGTACGTAATATACGTTGCATAAGATCATTTTCTCTCAAAAATCGACCCTATATGGCTGAAAAAAGGCAACAAGCGCCCCAAGAAATTGACGGCGTATATTTCCATGTTAGTGTTACCAATGGTAACACAATGGTAACACTTTCGGCTGATGGTAACGACTCTGCTTGGAGGAGGCGCCCATGGAGACTTTTACCTACCAGTGGTCGATGGGTGTTCTTTATCAGAAAGACTGCTATTGCACAACAGCACTAACAACCTCTTTAGTCTGAAAAGTCTCCCCGAAGCTAAATGGTTATAGGACAAGTTTTTATTGGGAACAACACATTTTTACAGTCTTGTACCCTTTGTTCTATTCTTTTTTGCAACAATTTACTTTTCATTTTTCTTTCATCTGATACCACAGAGGAAAGCATTAATATATAAGTAATATACGAACTATGCCAATAAAATAGATTATTGGAGGGGAAATGGGTCAAGAACGAAAATGCTGATCAGGTAGCGTAAACACCCAATCCAATATATTTATAAAAGTAAACGTGAAGTAGCTATAGTGTTGCATTCTTCCTTATGGCTGGTTCTTGCAGATGTAACGAATATTTTTCAAAAGTTGTAAATCATCGATCGTAAACCAATGTCGATAACAATTACTAGAGCCAAATTGGCTTAAAATTACAGGAAATATTTCCATACTACCGGTAGTATATGAGTTTCAGATGGCAGCCAGCAATCCCCAGTGCACAGGTAATGGTATCAGCATCTAGGAAAGGTTCCAAACACTCAACCTACCTCTTCCTGGATTCTTAAAATCTCTCTTGTGAGCTTCCGAGATACCCTAAGTTTCTCTAAAGCACGAACTGCGCCTCGCTATAATAAGAAGGGTTTTACATGACCTGAGCACCACAGGAGCCACTAGTTCAACAAGTCTTGCTCTAATTGTAGTCTTCCAGTTCTTGATACAGCTCCTCCATGTCAGATAGAACTGAGAAAAACAGTAACAGTCAAAGTCTGAGAGAGACAAGGGCACATCGTACCCGTCTGGGCACAGTCAGTGCCTTTTAAAGTTCCCATTTTCCTCCATAGAGATAGGGTATTCTAGTACGAACCACACCTAGGATACTCAGTGGAAATTGAAAGACTAGTGTACGTGAAGAACCAAACAGGTAACGATGGTAGTGGTGATACAGTTAGAAGCACACTCGCCCTGCAGACTAGAAGCCTGGCCATAGTTTCTTGGACAGCTGTGAGACCAATGGGCAAGATCTTTCTTACTCCAGCCCATCTGTATCTAGGACGGAAATAGGAACCTGGACTGTAAATCTGACATTTGTCTTTCATAATCTGGCGGAAGATTCTGTTTTATCAGACTGATTGATTGATTGTACCTTTGATGCTCGTGCTGTCGATATGCATCATCTAGAGTTCTTTCGTAACGAAATAGTTCTTGCCAGGCTTACATTACAGCCAAGGTTTTATATTGGAACTAAAAATGATTATTATAGCTTAACTCAAAGCAGTTCTGAACAGGATTAATATTTTCTTGTTCCCTTTGTTTCATGGGAATAGTTCAATTAGCATTGTCGATACTGGACCAGGCGGGATTTGCATGGTCAGTTGGACTTACCTGAGGGTCAACTGCACAATGCACTACAGTCCTACACGCACGTCATCTTCAGCCCCAAGTCTTTCACGACCACTTGGCCCGTATTCTCGTCGGGTAAGGAGGCTCCTCATCACTTCTTGCCAAGCGATTTATTTTTGGATATGTTTGGTTAATATCCTTTTGTACGTTATTTATGCAGAACATGGCTATATTGGAAGAATTTATATAACAAAGAAAAGACATTAAGATACAATGGACAAAGTAAATCGCTTAAGAAAAGATGTTTGGGAGCTTCCTTAATCTACGAGAATGCTACTCATAACACCTGCAGCCAGCAGTAGACCAACTCTCGTTCCCTGACCCAGCACTGGGGCTTAGAGACAAGCGCACTGACCTTAACCTTGTTGTTCCGGAAGAGAAGGCGGCAGCCCAATAAAGACAGCACAATTTACATTTGCACACATACTTCCAGACGTCCTCTAGTACTGTGTGATGATGTACTTGACATCTGTCTATGCAACAGTGCCTCTTAGTACACAAACCAGATATCCTGTTTATTCTGTCGTTGTGCCCATTACATGTTCTATATCTTATACCACTGTATATTATCCCACAGTATATTTTATAGTGTGTACAGATTCTAGTGAGAGAGAAGTTTGACAGGGAAATTCGTCTTGAGTTACGAAGATTTACAAAGACAGATAATTTCGCTCTATCCATGATTCTTTGCCACCTGTCTTTGTGTCATTAAATTGGAAATAAATAACAATATGAGCCTATCTCTGATACTGGACTTGAATTACAAGAGGTACCAAAATGTATGTCTGAAATTATTGGATCATTGGCTATCAATCAGATATAAAAGTAAATGTAATTATTTTCAAAACTAGAAAGATCAGCAAGAATCTGCAGACTTGTTGGCTCCAGTCATCATTGCGTAATATTTGGTGAAAGTGGAGGAAAAAGTCCACCCACTTGCCTTTCCAGCCATCCACCAACCTGGTACAGTGTGTCTCAGCAGCAGCAGGATCAATCAGCAATTTTTGACACAGAGATACACAGCAGCTTTTATAAAATCTGTAAATTCTAGCATCATTAAACGCTAAAGTAGGTTTAAATACTAGAAACAGTTAAATAGCTATGACAAAAAATCAAGAAATGATAATGAGAGAGAGAGAGAGAGAGAGAGAGAGAGAGAGAGAGAGACCTGGTGACCTGGATACACAACCTCGCAGCTGGTATAATCCCGACTTCTCCTTTAACCCTGAGACTAATGAACCACTTCACGTCCTGGCTTCCATTACTACGGCCCCTTCCTTGCAATATGTAGCCTACTTTGTCTTCAGTTTTTTTCTCTCTCTCATTGTTTGCATCTATTCTTTCTCTGGCTTTTGTTCTTACACATATAGTTCCTTTGTTTCTTTCTTATTTCCTTCTAGTTTCCCTCCTTTCCCCATCGCTTCCTTTCTTTCACTCTCCCGTTGTCTCCTCTTTTATTGTTGTGTAGTTTCTCTTTTCTTCTCCTTTCTAGAAGATTTTGCACCCAAAGGGATGGCCAAATATAGTGCCTGTCCCTAAGACAGTCTAGAGAGTCATTCACTCACTCATTGAATTGTTAATGCTGTCAACGCCCCTTGACGCCAGACGTAGGTGAAGACAAAGTGTGGGAGTTAGTTTTCTGACAACATATTAAACACCGTCTTGAATCTTTGTACAACAGCAGAGGACAGCATCCGTGTCCAACCCCAGACCGTTACAGACAGCTACTGATCACCGGATCCCACCGGCTAGAGAAAGGCGGTGCGAGTACGGAAGTCGTGAATCATCAAGTGCCGTAGACATAACATTGGGCGGTGACCCCCTACTTGGATTCTACTTACTACTTACAACTACTTACATACTATATTTACATACTATATAATATTTACAAAAAGGTTACAAACAATCAATTTTCCCCCTCATCAGAAGTGTGTCTCCTGACACAGTGGTGAGACAGTAAATCATAATATGGCAAGAATGCAAGTGGTCTGAGTATACAGTCAACTGGAACTACATGGGAGTATAATAATAAATGAGATATTACTACATACTTCACAAAGCTGGATGTAAGAAGGGATTAATATATTTACCGTACATGGCCATGTTGGAAAAAATAGCATAAACATATAGATTTGGTCAATTTACAAAGATATACATATGTAATCACAAAATGAGTTTTACTCAGAACTACCATTTTTCAGGTCTTTTGGTTGTCGCACTAACCTTGTTGCTACACGGATCTCATGCAACCTTTTGTCCATTCGCTTGAGACAACAATACAGGATACAAACAATTGCAATAAAACCTAGAAAACATAAGACAACCGGAGGAAATACAAAGACTGGATGTGACCTGGAGATGTTAAAAGCTGAAGAGAACTGGTTCATAATAAAATCAGAATTGTTTAGATAGTTCAACATACGTAGGTTCTCAGATGTGATAGAAAGATTGTCTGTTGGTAGATGAAAGGTAGTATTAATAGGTTTGAAGATGTCATACTTGTGGGAGCGAAGTGCTAAGTGATAATGTGCATTGTGTGGCATGGGCTATTATAGATTCAGACTTTACTGTACAGTAATCAGGGGCCTTGTATAAACCGACTGCGGATACTGAACGTACAGGGGTCCCTGGACAAATAAGACTGACAGGAGTTGAGACACTAAAGAAGGAATAGCGGATATGATTTAGACGAGCATGGTGTGCCTGGCCTTTGGGGGCAGGAACAAAGGTACAGACAGGTTGTACTGAGAAGTTACGGACTAAAGAGCAACGCTGCCAGGAAAAATTGTTAGGAGGTACGCAGCACAAACACGAGAGTTGGGTGTGACAAGGGCACATCTACCGAGGTCACTTGAGGAGAGGAAAGCAATATAGAGATGATCATGGGAGAGAAGAAAGTACTCTGAGGAGACAGAGGCTTGTACCAGGGAGTTATTGTACCAGAAGGGAAAAGGAATTATGTCAAAGAGATCGAGTATGATGGAAGAACGAAGAGGAATATGAACAATTATATCTTTAGTAAGGAATGTGGCCTCTAGTATTGGGTAGTAGTGTTCTAAAGAGGAAAATGGAATCATAGGAGACAAGCCGAAGGTTGAGTGAGCCCATTCCAAAGTAGAACGAAGGTCAGAGAGAGATACTAAATCTAGGGTCACACGACTATCAACAGCATTGACTAAAAACCGAATTAGGCTAGAAACTTGGGAGACAAGAGAGTCCAGAGAAACCTGCATATTATCAACATGTAATTTAACATACATCAACTCTGAAATAATATTAGTCTTTGAAACTTCACGCTTAAGAATAATTGTAAAATTATTTAAAGTACTAGTAACATCATGTAAATGGTGACTCATCTGTTGCAGCATAAAATGTTGAACACGTAACACTTTGTCTTGTGACTCTAGGGCATTGGCTAACTGAAGTAAATCCTTTTTATAACCAGAAAGTTCACGGGTAGTCGCTACACCAAATAATCCACTGAGGATTTCTCCTCCAGGGTCAAAAAGTTCACGTTTCACTCGTGAGCGACCCATAGGCGTTTGGTGAGGGAAGGAATCTTGAAGATGGTTGAACTGATAACGAATATAATTTAATTTTCCAGCAGATGGGTAGGTAGAGTGGGTACAAAATGTGTCAGTGTGATGTCGATTTTTCATATCTGACATGAACCCCTGCAGGTCGTCTAGCTGACGTGCAAGGTCAGGCAGGGCAATGGCTACGGCGGCCAGCGGCTCTAAGTCGTAGCGCAATGAGACTATATCCTTAATCACCATTACCTCGCCTCCTACACCAACCAAGGCCCCGGGTCATACGGCACCATCGTCCTCACCCGATCCAGACCCAACCAGAGTCAGTACTGTCAGCACGTAGACCCACAGCATCTCTCCTATAAAATGAGGTGATCTTAGAGGTGATGTTGATACAGATGTTAACGACAGTATGAGATAATAACGTTACGCAAGAGACTTAGTGGCAGAACGCAATTTGGCACGATAGTCATTAACAGTAGGGGAAGGCTGAATAGTAGTGTCAGAAGGAAGACTTAAAGAAAAGGAAGAAGGCTGGGTAGGAGTTTGCTGTGGGGATGTGGTCTCTCTTAGTGGTTCCTCCAAGATTATGCGTTTTGATGCACGTTTGAGATGATCTGCATGCACCCACGTCGTCTCTGCCTTGTGCGGATCGCTTAATTCGAATTTATTACCTTTACGAGATATGACACGGAAGGGACCCAAGAATTTACTGTTTAATTTTGATTCTCTGTCATAATCTAGGGCAAAAACTAAGTCACCTACTTGGATGGTAACATCTGTGGCAGCGGCATGTTGGTTACGTACCATCTCCTCATTTGTAAGGGCCAGATTATCCTGAACATATTTATGAATTTTTTGGAAGTTGGACAGGTTGTCTCGCACATAGTTATCGTAGTCGTATATTGGATCAGGTTTGGGTTGCGACAGTGAATACGGTAGTCTTTTGTCAAAGCCACATATGATGAAGAATGGTGTTTCTCCAATTGACTTATTGATGGATGAATTAATTGAAGCAGCTACCTGCAGAATCCACTCATCCCAGATGGAAGTCTGATCTCCCATTAACCCGTCCCGTCCCGACCACTTCTTCACCACTGGTACCCCCCAATCCCGACCATTTTTGGACCCAAATTTTTTTTGCTAAAATTTTCGCTTTTGGTCAGAAACAATGGTCAATCACCAAGAAAGTGTTCACCGGGGTCCATAAGTGGCCTAAACTGGTATACCTTCGTCACACCTGGTACCGTGTTCTCTGTAGGTGGTCTGAGGCTCTCACGTTTTCTATGGTATTATAAGTCTGGGAAACCAATGAAAGTAAGTAGATATGTATTTATTACAAACATAAAAACATGTGATACAAGTGTAAATTGGATTTTATACAAAAATAGAGGTGGAATAAGCATTGTACCATCGGGCGAACCGAGCAAAATCGGCCAAACTGTTCACAATGAATCGCTAACATTGCTGAATCATGATACATATCATTTTTTCTACTTACATAATACATCTCCAATAACATTATACCATTTTACATTTTATTGAACTGTTTTTACATATTCACAGGCCTTTCGATAACATTTAGCGTAATGTTAGCGCTTATTTACGTAGTGAGTGAACTCGCTGTGACTGTTGTTTCAACTCGTATTGTGTTTTTTCAACTTACATAATACTTTCCTAATAACATTATACACTTTTCCACTTTAGAGAACTGTTTTGAGATAGTTTCAGGCCTTACATAAATATTTAGCGTAATAATAGTGCATAATAACACAGAGGGTGAAGTCGCTATGAGTATTATTTCAACTCACAACCTATTTTTGTACTTATATAATACTTCTCCACTAACATTACACATGTTTCCACTTGATATAATTGCTGTCACATAATTGGAGACCTTACTATTCTACTGAGCGTCATATTATCGCATATTTACACAGTGAGTGTTATCGCGATATCATTTGTTTCATCTTACACTAGTATTCAACTTATAAATAACTTTCCTACTAACATTACACCCTTTTCCACTTTATATAATTCCTATCACATGCTTACAGACCAGACTGTTCTACTGAGCGTAATATTTTCGCTGATTTACACAGTGGGTGTACTCGTGACATCAATTGTTACAACTTACACTGTTTTTCAACTTATACGTTACTTTCCTGCTAACATTACACCCGTTTCCACTTTATATTCTTGCTATCACATATTTACTGACCAGACTGTTATACTGAGCGTCGTATTTTTGCAGATTTACACAGTGGGTGTAGTTTTGATATCACTTTTTTCAACTTACACTATTTCTCAACTTATACATTACTTTCCTGCAAACATTACACCCGTTTCAACTTTATATAAGACTTAGAAAATACTGACTGGCCTTACCATTATATTGAGCGTCATATCGCCATCCCACACAGTTTCAGTAGTGTAGGAAGTTATGGTACTCTCTGAAACATGGCAGAAGGCACAACGCAACATTGGTGGTGGTGGGGGAGGTTGGGGAGGTGGAGAGCGGTGCCTTTCATCACTCGCACAACTTCTCTTCCCTCTCCCTTTTCCTTTACCCTTTCCCTTCCCTTTCTTTCCTTTCCCCACATCCTGAGGCTGTGGGGAGGAAGTTTGGGAATATTGTGTGGCGAAAGACGTGCTGGGGAGTGGCTCCACCTCCTCTCCCCTAGGCCTACGTGCACCACGTGCTCATGCTGCCTCCCTCACACCACTTTCCCTTTCACCCCGCACTCCCACCACACCACTTTCGCCTTCCCCAGACAAAACACTAGGACCATACCTTATATGCCTTCTCGCCCCACCTTCTGATCCTCAGGGTGAGATTTTTTCCTTCCCCAACCACGAGGCAACATCACGTCCTAAGCCGCCGTCCTCGTCCTCGTCCTCGTCCCCATCAGAATCTCTCTCTAGGGGATGGAGAGAGGTCCGTGCAGGTGGTTTGGGTGCAGGCTGGCCTTCCCTTGCCTTACGATACGTGACATACCGCTTTTTCCGGGGCGAAGGGACCTCCTCATCACTGCTTGTTATTTCCTCCTCAGGCTGCACGTAATGTCGATCCACCACATCATCATCAAGTGGAGAATCACTATCTCCAGTGAAGGCATCCAGGGCGGATTGCATTTCGTCGTCTGAGAGACCTTTACGCGCCATGTCTGACCTGGGTTACTGCTAACAGGTGAGTGACCGAGACAAGGGTGAGCGCGGGTCACGCGGGGTCTGGGATTCTGCCCGCCTGGCGGCAGGTAGGTGAGGCTTTGGTAGGTGGGCGAATCGAAAATCTCGTGCGAATTTTGAAAATTGTGGAAGTTATGAACCTTGCAATTGCAGGACGTTAAAGTACGTCGATGGGATTGGCAGTGACAAAACATGAGGATGTGGAAGAACGTCGACGGGACGCCGCGGGTTAAGTGACTCAGACTGTCCAATATCTTCCTATTCTGGCGCTCTACTAGGCCATTCAAAGCTGGATGATGGGCCACTATATTGCATTTCTTAATTCCGTATCGAAGAGAAACTTCTTCCAGTACTGAATTATTGAACTCTGACCCGTTATCAGTTAAAATTACTTCTGGTGTTGTGAAAGGGCAAATTACTGAATTAATAAAGGCATGTGCTACTGCGTTAGCAGATTTTTCATGCAATGGAACTAAGATAACAAATCTAGAGAAATGATCGACTACCACTAACAGATAAACGAAGCCAGATTCTGTACAAGGCAGCTTCAGAAGATCGAGAGAGACAGTTTGCCAAGGTTTTGATGGTACTGGGTACTGCAATATAGGAGCAGGTTGATAGGTTGTCCCCTTGTGATGGGCACATGATAAACATGCATCGCAGTGCGCTTCTATATCCTTTCGCATAGTGGGCCAATGATATGACAGACTTGCTTGCCGTAAGCTTCTGTCTTTGCCAGGGTGTGATGCATGAGGGGTGTTGTGGATTAAATGGAGGGCAGCAGGAATTAAGTCTGTTGGAATGACTAGTTGCTTAACTTCGCGACTGTTACCTTTCAGTACTGAGTCTTTATAGAGGAATTCGTTGTTGAGGAAGAAATCAGATACAGGGACTGGTAACTCTGGCAGAGAAGAATCATCGCCTAGTCAGTCACAGTGAATGCCCAACGTGCAAGTCGACCGGTAAGGTTACGTCCCCGAAACAAGTCACATAATGGAAGATGGTCTGTTTGGATGTGAACAGGATATCCATAGATGATGTCACGGAAATGTTTTAGGGACCAGACCAGGGCAAGGGCTTCCCAGTGAGTTACACTGTAATTCTTTTCCGTGGAGTTTAGCACAGGGTTAGCATAGGCAATGATACTTTTCTTTCCTTCGGAGTCATATTGCATGAGAACGGCACCTAGGCCTACTCGGAAGCATCAGTACAGAGAAGAAATGGTTTAGAATAATCAGGAAATGCTAAAACTGGTGATTGTGCTAGAGCATTTTTCAGTGTTGTGAATGCGGTTGCCTGTTCATCAGCCCACACAAAGGACACATCCTTCTTTAGCAATTTTGTTAATGGCGCAGCTATCTGGGCATACCCTTTAATAAACCTTCTATAATACCCACTGAGACCGAGGAAACTGGTACAGTGTCGGTGTTAGTTGGCGTTGGGAAATTCGTCACGGCTCTAACCTTGTCATCTGATGTATGAATTCCGTGAGCGTCAACAACATGTCCTAGGAATTGGAGTTTCTTACTAAAAAGTCACACTTTGATAGTTTGATCTTAAGTCCAGCTTCTTTGAGTCTAGTGAACACTTCGGCTAACTTTCTAAGTGTTCCTCCACCGAGTGACTAGCGATTATGACATCATCTAGATAAGCAAAAACTGAGTGACCTATCACGCCGGCGAAAATTGTATGAATTAGCCGCATGAACGCTGATGGTGCATTTCTCGAACTGAATGGAAGTCTACAGAATTGGTAATGTCCGGATGGAGTACTGAAGGCGGTGATAGGACGAGATGATTCTTCCATCTCGACTTGCCAATAGCCACTTAAAAGATCTAGGGAGGAAAAAACACAATTGTTTTTGCCTAAGGATTTCAGCAAATTAGTGAGTACAGGAATTGGAAATCTGTGTGGGACAGTCAGTGCATTCACGCATCTGTAATCTATTACTGGTCGTAACTCACCACCTTTCTTTGGAACCAGAAATAGTGGGCTGTTCCACGGGCTATCAGAGTGTTCAATGACCTCATTATCCAACATGTCCTGAATAAGACAATCAGCTTGTTGACGTTGGCTATGTGGTAAACGGTAGGCAGGTATATATACTGGCTGAGCTTCAGGCTGTAATATAATGTTATACTTTATCAAATTTGTCTTGCCCATATTCTCACCGGGTAGGGCTACGACTTCGTGATAGTCTCGCAAGAGATTAATTAATTGATGTCGGTGTTCCAGGAAATCACTTTGTTTCACATGAGATTCAAGATTAGATGGAATATCAGTGGACTGAGCAACTGAGCACACATCGGCAACAGGGTGTGGGAAATCCTGGCACACATGGGCGCTGGGTATACCAAGAAATCGCCAATCTGTGTTCCCGTTCGTAAGGTGAACGCGGCGTTTGTGGTGTTAGCAATGTACAAGTAGCATAAACCATCCTCCAGCACCGTACACAACGCCGACTCATAAGCTAAGCCATTCATACAACACGTCTCAGGTAAGGTTAGTACATCCACTCCTGCTTTCACACCCACAACACGAACAGAGACCTTGTTAAATTTGTGCGGCAACAAAATTGTACACTGATTTGTTACTGCACGTCTTATCTCTGCGTGTTGTAAAACATCAATCACACTATCTGAGGTAATTAAATGAGATGTGTCTGAGTCGGCGAGTGTGCCACTGTCAGAGCGGTTGATATGATCCACAGTTGAATGCTCAGAGGATGTAGTACTAGATGGTAGTGTACTTGGCTGTTCAGGTAACGGTGTGTGTACCTGTTTGCTGTTGAGTAATGTGGGAATAACGTTAGCTTTAATAACTGACTTGGTTTGGGAAAGTACCGGATGTGGATATTCCATACTAGATATTGGGAAACCATTGACAACTATTTTACGAGAAGCAGGTAGGAGAGCAATACCTTCTTGAGCCATTGTCGAAAAGCCGATGAGAGTGTCTGCTGGATATTTAAGATCATTAGTAACATGAAACTCTACTTCAAAAGGTCTTAAGGCTTTATCAAGTTGTACTTCTAGTGTGATCTTTCCTTTGACCTGAAATTCTGAGCCATCCACACCGCATAGGCGAATGTCAGGTGGTTCGAGGAGCCTAACTCTTTTAGTTATTTTCCTGATGTTGTTTAAAGAGGTATCTGAAATTAGATTTACCATAGATCCGCTGTCCATAAAGAAAGAGCTTTGTACCCCTTCGCTCCATCCTAGAATGACTAAGCCTAAAGATGTTATAGGTCCTATCTGACGAATGGGGAGTTGATTTTCTGTTACCTTATTTTCAGACACCGGCGGATCTTCCACTGTTAGGTTACATTTCTCCAATCCGAGCGCTCGTCTTCCCCTAACTGACGGCTCTTAAGGTAACGATACTCGTCCGTGGAGTGAGTTGTGCTACTCTTAAGGTATTTGCATGCTAGACGTCGGGACCGCGAGGGTGTGCATGGGCGTTCCCATGAGCGAAAACGTCTTTCTTTGCGTGCACAGCTAGACTCTCAATGACCTATATTACCGCAGTGCCAGCACACAATTGAGAATTGTTTGCTTCGTCGCAGAGTTGAATTGTCACGACCGCTAGAAGGCGAACGATAGTACGAGTGAGACCAATTACTAAGTTTGGTTCTTGTAGTTGGCTGCGAACGAGAGGATTCAGATGAAGTAATGCTGGTCTGTAGTACTCTAGCAGTACCACCTGCAGAGGGAGAGGGTGAACTGTAAGAATCGACCTGGCGAGTGAAGTCTGTTCCTGACCTTTCAACGATTGTCTTACTAATATCCATTATTTTGTCTCCTGGGTTAAAGCCAACTTGTAGTGCTATTTGTTTTTAGGAGTCCGAAAGCCAATTGAGAAATCTGAAGTAACCGAACAAGTCTGAAAAATTACTTAAAGAAATCGTGGCCTCTCCATTGTGATGTTACCCATGGGGTACCACGGAATAATTGGCTCAAATCTGAACTCGTCGCCTTCATAGTAGCAGCTGCCTCAATTACTTTTGCATGTTTGGGAAGTACCTTCATGTCCTCCTCCATTTGTTTGAGGAGATTATTTAACCCTATAAGAGATGTAGCATTGGAATGTTGGCAACAATATTGAATACGCCGTTCACGAAACGCGTCAAACGTTTGGGAATCTTCACAGTGCCTCGCACGAATAGCAGCTCTATGTGTGATCTGCCGTGATGGAGTCGACTCAGCAGGTACGAAACTTTCAAAGGTTCATTGATGATTTGGCGATTGTGGATGTCATTTTCGACCTCTCTGAGGAAATCGTAAATCGAAACAGTACTATCCTCTCCTGTAAATTTGGGTCTATTAACATCATCCAAATATATGGATTGGGGCGGTGGAGGGTTCTGAGTCGTCATCGTAGAAAGAGGGTGAGACCGCGAAGGTGAGGAAGTAGGCGCAGTAGTGAACTGAGACAGTGTGTGGGAAGGAAGTGTCGTGGCAGTAGTGGTGTGTGTCGTGGGTAGTGGTGGTGTATGTGTAGTAGTAGGGAAGGGTGAAGGCTGTGGAGAAGACTGAGTGGTTTCAGGAGAATCAGTTGGAGAAGATGATAGAGTATCTGGAGTTAATATATCTGGATTAAGGTAGGAGTAACAGGAGTAGTAGAAACAGGTAGGGAACTTACAGTTGTTTTGCTATAAGAGTTGCCACTACGAAGATTTACATTATCACTACATACAGCGTTATCTGTGTTACCGTCAGATTCAATAGGGGAGAGATCTACCTTTTTAAAAAGGGACATTAACAGAATAGGAAGTATGCAAATGAAACTAAATGAACAAATGGATGAATAAATGAGAGAATAAATAAATTAAAATATTTGAACTCTGTAAAGAAATGATTTATATACAATGAATATGAGTGCAAAAGAATGCGTTATATACAGCTGAGTATAAGTGGGAGAAAATGGGATGAAGTAGGAGTGAACGAAAAATTCTAACTGAATGAAAAATGAGGGACGAAAATGCAATGAATGGATGAGAGTAAATAGTGACAATATCACAATCTATAGAGACAGCCTGGCTTCTCTGTAGAAAGGGATTGATAAATGTGATGGAATGAGGAATTGCATGAAAATGCAGGTAGAAAATACTTGTAGTGAGATGCCGTCAGTCCCAAGGCTGGAGAAAAAGTGAGGCTCTCGTCTCCTCGTGATTGGGTGGAAGCGTCCGTGACGTCACTGGGTGGCGGCTCACCACTGGGCGGAATGAGAAGCTGATAGGAGCAGGAGACTGTGACGTAGCTCGGTGTGAGTGGCCACGCTCACTGGGTGACGTCGCTCTGTGTGGTGAGTGGGGAAAACGATGACGTAACGGCGTTGGGCAGCGGTTGGGGGCTGCTTCCTGGAGTGGTGTCTGGGGTGGAGTTTGTGGGGGCTGAAACTAACCCTTACAGCAGGCCAGACATGAACACAGGCAGGCAAGGGCAGGTTGTAGGTTGATAGGAGCAGGAGGCTTACGTGGCTGTAGTGGCGTGGTGATAGATGGGGTGTTAATGTGGAGGAAATTCCCAAAATTAAATCAAAACTGCCAGAACGATTCCACATCAAGACCGCAAACAGGGCTGAAGGCTAGGGCAGAGATAGACTGTGTTGTCGTGGGAAGAACAGCAGCAACAGCAGCGTGGGAAGACAGACACAGCTAAGCCGGCCCACAGAAGATGTAATCACTATAATCCCACTCACTTTCCACCAAATGTTAATGCTGTCAACGCCCCTTGACGCCAGATGTAGGTGAAGACAAAGTGTAGGAGTTAATTTTCTGACAACATATTAAACACCGTCTTGAATCTTTGAAAACAGCAGAGGACAGCATTCGTGTCCTACCCCAGACCGTTACAGACAGCTACTGATCGCCGGCTCCCACCGGCTAGAGAGAGGCGGTGCGATTGCGGAAGTCGTGAATCATTAAGCGCTGTAGACATAACATTGGGCGGTGACGCCTTACTTGGATTCTACTTACAACTACTTACATACTATATTTACGTACTATATAATATTTACAACAGAATAACTGTATTTTCTTGAAGAATGGGGTTGAGGCTTTATGGGAAGACTGTTAGGAAAACAAAGTTTTGGACAACTGCAGACCTTTCCACCTGGAGAGGCTTCAGGCAGGGTGTGACCCTCAAGGGATGCCCTCCACAAGGAAGGCGGCCCTGGGTGTCCCACCCAGTTCCACTAAACATAGTCATTTTTTTTTTTACTTAGAAACACAGCTTCACTTGCACTAGACTAAAAGCATGCTGGGATCCCGAGTGTCGTCCCACACTTGGGGGGGGCGGCCCCCGGTGGTCTGGAACGAAGTCATTATGCACGGCCAAAGATTGTAACCATAGATCATAAAATTGTGCATATTGATAGATTTTACTCCCGCCACGTTTTGGAAGTGTTGAATCACCAGGAGTTGCACCTAACGGGGAAGGGGGCAGCCCCCGTGGATCCCAGTAAAGCCAGTATTCACGGCCATTGTACTTAACCTAGGAACATGAAACTGCATACTATAAGCATTTACCTGGCCAGGTCTTAGGCAGGGTAGGAGCCCCAGTGACCACCCTCCATGGACCTGAGGGAATGGGAGGGGGGGGGGAACAATGTCAAAGTTCTTTTTCCGAAGAACATTAAATTTTCCACAGTGTTAGATTTGTCCTAGGGTCGCGTTTTAGGCAGAGTTAAACTCCAAAGGCACTGTCATAGCCTAGAACATAGGAACACCAAATCTTGCTTACTGGTAGATGTTCACTTGGCCACGTTGTAGGCAGGTGGACCCCTGATTGTCACCCCCAAAAAGGGTGGGGACTGCCCCCAGGGGGGAGAGTGCCATAGTTCTTATGTAGGTACAGTACATAAAATTTTCCACAGTATTCGACCTTCACTCGGACCAAAGTTTACAGAGGGTGGGACGCATGGGGTTCGCATAGCTTAAAGTTCAGTATATTCCAGTGAACTCATCCACACGACATGATTTTCCTCTCTCTCTCTCTCTCTCTCTCTCTCTCTCTCTCTCTCTCTCTCTCTTACTGTTCGCGAGAATGATGTACGACTTGCCATTGGTAAAAAGGTGACTAAAACACCAGGGCCAGAATAAAACATCTCCGTGCATTCTAAAAAAAGCAGTGGATGAAATATTAAAGCCATTAGCTGAGCTACTCAATAAGTCACAAAGAAACTGTAAGGTGCCTAGTGAATGGAAACTAGCAAATGTAACTCTGATATTCAAAAGTGGCAACAAAACGCAGCCAGAAAATTATCGACCAATAAGTTTAACTTCAGTGGTGTGCAAGTTGTTGGAAACTATTCTCAGAGATATGTTTGTTAACCACTTCAAAATAATAATCTCATCATAGGTTCACAACATGGTTTTCCAAATAATCGCTCTTGCCTCACGAATCTCTTGGATTACCTCTATGATATGTTCAGTATTTATGGTGAGACCAGATCTGTTGACATTGTCTATCTCGATTTTCAAAAAGCATTTGATCAGGTCCCCCAAAAAGAGTACTTCAGAAATTGAATATGCTTGGGTTCAGAGGCAATGTGCTTGGATGGATCGATAATTGGTGTACAGAACGTAAACTGAGGATCGAAATAAATAATAAAGAATCAGACTGGAAAGATGTTACTAGTGGGCTCAGTATGGAGTTCTGTTCTATTTAGCTTGCAAAATAACCAAATTTGCTGATAATACTAAAATTGGAAACAGGGCAGACATATCCTTACAGAGGCAGGCAATACAGAGCGACCTTGATCAACTGTATAATTGTGCCCAAACCTGGCAGATGGACTTAAATATTAGTAAATGCAAAGTGCTAAACATTGGAAACAGAAATGGAAAAAAAAGTTACTCCGTGAACAATATTCAATTAGGTAATGTCAGTCATGAAAAAGACTTAGTAATTAAAATAACAAATTATCTTAAACCAAGCAAACAGTGTGCGGAGGCTGTTAAGAAAGCCAGCATATAAATTGGATTGATTGGTAGAGCATTGAAATATAAATCAGATAATATCATCCTTACCTTACATAATTTTCTAGTTCACCCACACTTAGTACTGTGTTCAGTCCTGGTCGCGTTATTACACAAATGGTATGGAGAAACTTGTAAGAGTACAAGGAAGGGTGACCAAAATGATACCTAGACTGAGAAACAAGCCATAATAGGAGCTTTTAGAAGCACAGAATCTCTTTATCCTAACTAAACGCAGATTACGAGGAGTTTAATTCAAGTATCTGTAATATTCAAAGGACACGAAAACATGGCTGTAGATAAATACTTCACACTTCATCACTCGATTTACATTCGAGGCAATGGGCATAAAATAATTGGCAAACGAGTCCAGTCGCATGAAGCTAAACATTTCTTCTTTAATAGAGTTGTAAATATAATGAACAAATTGCCATCCAGTTTAGTAAACCGTGATACAGTACTCACCTTTCAAGTCGCTTGGATAAGTAATTGTCTTCTAACCCCCAGCTTAATATGTTTACTCCTGAATCAAACACTTCTGTATATATAATATTTTTCTTTTCTTAGCTTGAATGATGTAATCCGCATAACAACAGCGATAAAAACTGTTGACTCCCTTTTCAAGTAGGTAGTTTAAATTAAAATTTCCCTTCCTTCTCTCCTCTGAGATTTCCATGACAGTTTTTCTATGCTGCATGGTGATACATCTCGTTAATTCCTGTCGGCTTCGGCTGGAGGGTTTGGTGGGAGGGGGGGCGGGGCAGCCTTCCTCCTTTTCTATCCTTGTCCTTAACTGGTAGAATAGATCTGTTAGTTACAACCTTCCCTATATTAAACAGCCACAAAAAGACCAACAGGTTTGGTGCTGTTTGCATTCTTTTGTATTCCTGTGCTCTCTCTCTCTCTCTCTCTCTCTCTCTCTCTCTCTCTCTCTCTCTCTCTCTCTCTCTCTCATTTTTATTATAAGAATAAAAGATGAGCAAAACAGCAAGATTCACAAAAACACAAAAAATCAGCGGCAATGCTTGGCGTGTTATCTGAACATTCTTACCTTTGCCTGTAACATAGATCATGTCCAGGATGAGCTATTACAGCTAGCCTGTAACACACACACACACACACACACACACACACACACACACACACACACACACACACACACACACATCTTAATTTCGTTTGATAAAGCTTTTTGTAACTTATTATTCTCTCTCATTTTTATAACAAACATACTTTTTCATGTCATTAATGTGGTTTCCAAACCCTTGTCTTGTAAGGCATCTTTCCATAATCTCGTCCCCAACTAAATTCTCGTTTTTCTCTACCCACATAACACTCATTCTCCATATCCTTCCCAACGTTAATGTGTTTTTCTTCGTCAGATTTTTTTTTTTTTTTCTGTCTTTGCACGTGGCAGTAGTTTTCATTCGCTTCGCATCGTCGTTTTCTCTTATGGCGGGTCTTAAGACCTTACTTGCAATTTTTCCTTCGGTACCAACGTCTTTGTCCGGCACCCTCTTATCTTATCAACGTCCGTGCATCCCCCGTCAAAGGATCCAGTTTCGTCACTCCTCTCCCACTCCATTAAGTACAATTTCTCCATGGTAATTACTGCTTAACCAGCCCCACATTCAAGGCTTAGAACTTTTTGCATAATTCACTTAAAAGCTTTACTTCTATCTCTGTATAACTTCTCGCAATCATGCAATCGCATACCTTCCTTTCCACTTTGCTCCACTTTTGTCTCTCCACCTCCACTTCCGTATAAACCCCCCACTGTCAAGCCTCACTCTTCGACCTGTTTCAAGACATTCCCAAACTTCCTTCTTTACCATTTTTTTTTTTTTTTATCCCTCACCTGCTTCTTCCGGATTTACAGTTCATCTTTTCATATATTTTGTGGAACATTTCCTTTCGCTTCCGAGAAATCAGTGTGACCTCAGAATTTACTTTCATATTATGGAGTCTTGTTTTCTTATATCTTTTTTCATACTTAACATCAGACCGAAATAATGTCCCACTGCAGTGTGGGTTCTCGTATATATATACACGAAAGTTTTAAAAAAAATTATGGTGTTGATGCAGAGTTCTTTTATCTCTTTTTTTTTTTTTTTCTTATTTAACTCCAGCCACTATCCTCCAAATAAAACAAGAAATTTTGATTTTTTTCAGACATTGCAACACGCGAGGCCACTAATTAGACTAAGGCCGAACATTTTACTTTGACCTGTGACAGACTTTCGACCAACCACTCCCAAAATCGAGTTCCTGTACTTTATTCTTGATTGAGGTAACCCTTCCACCAAATTTGTTTGAAATTTGCTTATTCTACACCCTTCCGCAAAGTTTGGTTAAAATCGGATCAAAGCTGTTTGAGTTATAAAGTTCACACACACACACACACACACACACACACACACACACACACACACACACACACACACACACACACACACACACACACACACACACACACACACACACACACACACACACACACACACACACACACACACGCACAATAATTATGAAACGATGGTGGTCAATGAAAGTGGATTAGGAGATAAATGGAGAAAGACGAGCGATAAAGAGAGAAGTGTGATATGAAGGATGAGCAACAGTGATCCTATATTGTGTTGAAGAGACAGCTGACGTGATGTACACTAAAGATGACAAAGCAGAAGGGGGCAAAGAGAGTGGAGGGAGGAGGACCAATTAAATGAGAAGCTGTCACGTGAAGGGTAAGAAGAAATAATGTGAGATATACAAGCTAAGGCAAAAGGATTGGATGGAGGAAAAGAGAGAGGAGGGAAAGAAAGGATGGTGGGAGGGGAATAGGAGGGAAAAACAGGTGAAAAGATGGAGATAATGCAGAACATGGACGGTGAAGTAGTGCAAGAGGCAACGACAAAACTCAGAATATATATATATATATATATATATATATATATATATATATATATATATATATATATATATATATATATATATATATATATAGCACAAGATTGGTGGAAGAGGAGAGTATTTGTGTGGGAAAAACGAGACAAGATCAATGAGAGAGAGAGAGAGAGAGAGAGAGAGAGAGGTTATTTTTATGAAGGTTTGTCAAGTAGCAAGTATTGTATATCGTACTCAACCTCCCTGATCGCTATTCTCTCTCCTTTGTTCCTCTTACAATCTTGTTTTAATAATCCCTCTCGCCAGTCATGCGTTTTTCTTCTTCCTGTACCTTTACCCTTTTCGTCAATAATTTGATTATATCACGTTCTCTCCTCCCAACATTCTCTGATCAAGATACTTATACTTTTTATTACTGGCACGTACTTTTATCCCTCTACCTTTCATCTCATTCTAAAGGCGCTTTTTTAGTGGTCTTTATTTCTTGCTTCCTCCTAATTCCACCTCATTTCTCTCTTTTTTTTTTCTTTCTTCTTTTCTTACCATCCTCCATTTTCCCTTTTTAATTTTATACGTTTTTTTTCATCGTAATACTTCCCTTGCCATCTGTTTACTTTCTCTTATTTATATAGTTATCCTGGCATAATAATAACTTCTTTTCCTTCTTAACATTGTCCCCACTTTACTCCTCGCCCATCATTTCATCATCTCTTGATTTTATTCCTTTAAACTCCCCCCTCCTCTCTCTCTCTCTCTCTCTCTCTCTCTCTCTCTCTCTCCTCAGTTTACCCACCTGTGCACTCCCATACCTTTTTGTTCTTTTTTCCCGCTGCTCTTTTTGTCTCTCATTATCCGTCTTTCTCCGCCTCATCAAATCTCAGAGTCTGTTCCTTCTGTTGTCTTTCCGCCTCCATCTTTTGCTCTCCTTCCCTCTTTTCTTCATTTTCCTCATCCTTCCATCCCCACCATATCAGTTCCGTAAATGCTCATCTCTTTCATCTCTTTACAGCCTACAAACGCTGCTTATTGAAGGAGTTGGGAAAAGAAAAATAAGCTTCCTGCGTTGGGATATATCATAAAGCTTTCTCTCAGGACAATAATATAGGAAAAAGTAAGGTTCTTTGCTGGATGCTGAAGAAAGTCATGGAAGAGGAATCTTAACCAGAACTTCTGTTGGTCGTCCGTGGTCTGTTATTTAGTTTTAAATCGGCTACCAGAAGCGGTGGATGAGAGGAGAGAGCACTGGGTAGGAGACTGAAGGAAAAATAATGTTTTCTCTGGCAAATGAAAAGCGTATTAATGAATGCATAAAAAGATAAAAAAATATTGGATACTATATTGGATTTAAAATATTATCAGTGGTCTGAGGAAAACCATATGTTAAATGAACAATACTCCCCGAATAGCGTAGGTATGTACCTGTTTTAACATCTTTTACAGGAAAAATTCATTGCACACAGAAACACACACCACCCTTCATATTTTTCTTCGTGGGACTATCCAGATTTAGTGCTTGTGTGACAGTACAAGTGTGAGGAAAGTCAGATATACGCAACGAAGAAAAATAACTGGAAAATAAGGGTGATCGTTTGTACTGCAAATTAAATAGAAGTCACAAATAAAACTTAAATATACCAAAGAGACAACAAGAATCCATCCAACTTAATGAAATTCAGTTAAATAAAACAGAAAACAAACTAATGGTGAGGAGATGATGCTGCGGAAAAAGCTAAAGAACTGAAGAGACACGGGAAAGAATTCGACAAACATGAAAATAGAGGAAAGAAAAGTGAATTCGGGGAAAGAAAAACGGATCAGACAAATAATAATAATTTAAAAAAAAAGCTAGTAATAGTTGCTAAAGATCAACAGTTAATGAACTGTTATATGCGTAAAGTTTCCTCCATTTCACAGACTTCTAATTAACACATTTTAAATATTTATTAGCTGTTGGAAGAGTTCATGAGGAATATTTCTTATTTACCCGACTAGTGTGCCTTTGCATAACCTGTAACTATCTCAATTGCCTCTTGATCCTGATCCTCAAATATGTTTCCTCGACTCATTTTTAATGCTAAGAATAAAAGTGCTGTGCTCACTGGGTGGAGCAGCGGCGGCGGCGTCTCCCCAGGAGCCAAGCCTCATATTTTCTTGCACCTCGCTGTGCACAAGGTGTGTATATATATATATATACACACACACACACACACACACAAGGTGTATATATACACCCTCATCCGATCTGTCTGCCACAAAGGAGCCTCAGATCCCTGCACGGTTTATTCGCTATTCATTTTTTTTGTAGAATGTCCCAGTAAAAGCAGTTGCTTATCGGTGCTCGACGGATCTGCTTGACCAATGTCAGGAGTTAAACAACAATAACAACAACAAAGAAAAGACATTTAAAAGGTGTAAAGTAAACCTATGGTTCTCTCGCTTAAACAACTTAACTAATTGTTGTTTATAAAGCCATACTTTCCAGTTCAGTTTAGCTTGAAATACTTATTTCTCCACGTCTTCCATTCTGACTTTCGATATACTACTTTCACTTCTCTCTCTCTCTCTCTCTCTCTCTCTCTCTCTCTCTCTCTCTCTCTCTCTCTCTCTCTCTCTCTCTCTCTTTAGTTCCACTTCTTCACTTTACCGCAGTTGTTGTTCCGTTACATGCCTGTTTACACCTACCTCCCAACTCTTTCTGAGTTGACAGATCCTGGGATCCATTTTCATAACAAATGTCCTTCATTCTGAGTCAACAAAACTCGCATCATATTGTCTTTGTCATTAGATTTCAACAACTTTCGATATCTTCTTCCCATTAGATCCCGTCTAAACTCTTATTCCTTCATCTTCGTTTGCGTCATTCTGGGTCAAACTGTCTTGGTCCACCATTTCTGTCTTAAACTCTTCCAGTACGTACCCTGTAGCTGTGCAGAAGGCAAAGAGTGCTGTCCAAGGCTGGGACTGGAAACAGATGGATGATTTGAACTTTGCTAAAAACAGACTTTATTAATCTTCCACAAATCGGCATAAAATACTCCAAACTCATACAGACAATCCAGTTTTGATGTGAGATCTAGCATGTATTCAGTATGTACTGTGGGAATCGCCAGATATATGACGTTTGTGAAACCTAGGAGGACTGGTGGGCTTCAAGCACGAGACAATGAAGTCTGTGCATAGCATTGTATCAAAAATTGAAAGCCTACTTCTCCTGTGCGGGTGGGAACCCAAAAGCCTCATTTTCAGAGTCATCCACCTTTCATTAGTTCGGCTGATGCTTGAAATTTCTATGCATTTTAAAAGGCAAGAGTAATTATACAATAAATGTCTTATTTATTTATTTATTTATTTTTTTAATGATACCTGACCAGCGTGTCGCCATGAGGTGAGTGGACTCGTCAATGTTGTACACGTAAAGAAGCTGCCGTGGTTCAGCAGCTGAAGAACTCATCTCGTATTAGGTAAACCCCGAGTTCTGGCTTCGAACCCATGCATAGGTGGAAATTTAACGTGGGAGCTGGCAGTATGTCCTTTCACGTGCTTGCACTTGTTCGTAGGCTGTACATTTGCTGTTGACATAATATGGAGACTCTGACACACATTTACATAGCCAATATAAATCTTCCACCTCCACATGTATCACTCATCACACATTTTTCCCCATATCTACTTCACCAGCATGGGGAAGTGTTAATTCTGGCCATCACTCCCTCCGAACAGAAGGTTCGATCCAGCAGCGAGCCAATTAATTAAATCCTGGTGCAGATGAAGAAGGCGATACAAAAAGTATCAAAATAAACTTTCATCACTTCACTTTTCACATTAACTTCATTACCACCTGCATCACTATCTAACATGTCAGTATACTATTTACTCAAACTTTTCACCAACCTAATCTATACATTCTCCGCACCTGTCATATCCTGTCTTTCACTGCCAACGTAATCCAATAATTCCTTTCTCCTCCCAGCCAACTTTACTTCTATTCTTGCGCCTCCTGCTTAATTGTAATAAGTCATTATCATTATTATTATTATTATTATTATTAGTAGTAGTAGTAGTAGTAGTAGTAGTAGCAGTAGTAGTAATAGTAGTAGTAGTAGTAGTAGTAGTAGTAGTATCGCTGTTGTTGTTGTTCTTGTTGTTGTTGGTATTGTTGTTGTTTAATGTAATTAGTTTGAAGTTAAAAGAGAAGTCCTCATGGTGGATGATTATATGCATAATTTACTTGTGGTAGGTGGGGGCACTCACCATCCACTCACTCGATGTAGTGCTGCTCTCAGGTGTCTGCCCTTGCCTCTCCTCAATCCTTCTTTCCTTCCATCCTCTTCTGTCTTTCTTTCCTTCAGTCTTTTCTTGTCCTTCTGCCTACAGGTGACTTTACACTCACTCGTCCATCTTTCTTTCCTTCATTTTTTCCTCTTCCTTCTGCCTGTGGGTGACTCTTCACTGAGTGACAAGCCAAAAGGTTTCCTATACACCAGGAAACCATTTACGAGGCTGGGTGGTAACCATATAACCAAATTATGGCACTTGGTGGTTTAGTGGGTAATTATTGCACTCCAATTGGATTGAGCCGGTGAAGGTTTATATCCAAAGGGTGGTTGGGGTTTATTGCTCATGTAATGCCACTCAGGGATGAGTGAGGCTGGTCACTCTCATCTTAAATGTCAGGACCAACTGCCTAGCCCCGGGCTCCTACGCTCCTCATGGGGCAACGTAGGATTGGATGATGTATGGATGGATTTAAAAGGTGGATCCGGGGTTCCAGAACTTTAAAGTTAAGCAAATGCGATTGTAGTCGTTTTAACATGGACAAAATTTTGATACATTTCCTTTTGTTAGAGTTTTCGCAACCTCACTAGTTTCAAAATTTGCCCGGTAAAATGATGAATGATTAAAAAAGAATTAGTAACCACTGTACAAAATCAAGCCAATGAAGCATTGTATCACTACACAGTTAACCTTAAATGTGGCTTAAGCAAGTCTGAGTTGTCAAAATAATTTCGCATAGTCCATAATCTAATCTTGGAGGAATTGCTCAAAAATTAGTAGCGAACTCGCAGTTCCAAAAGAAACTTTACACACTTATGCGCGTGCAAGCGTTGCTATAGAGACAGTAGCAACAACATAATTAGTTAATAAAGAGTTTCCCAACTCTACTAATACTTTGTGCAAAAATGTGATACTAACTTTGAACTCGAAGAACTATGTGCTGAATAAGAGAGGGAAGACAGAAAATGAAAACAGTGATTAATCTCTCTTTTATCCTCTGTCTATTTGTCATTTCTCTTCAACAATGTTCTACTGCATCACCTTTTGACGTCCAGTATTCTTTTGTTTACATTTCACTTCCTTACGCCTTAGCCTACACCATTCTACTCAGCTGCCTTGCACCTCTTTCCCTCCTGTGATACAATCCTGTCGCATTCCCATCAATTTTACTTCTCTTGTTTCATCCATCTCCCTCTTTTGTGTTCTTAATTCTCCTCTTTCCTACATCCTTATTCCCAATTCGTCTCGTCCCATCACTTCCCACACAGCACGTTCCCAACATTCTCTCTCTCTCTCTCTCTCTCTCTCTCTCTCTCCAGCTTTTTTTCCCCCCTAATCTGGTCTCAGTTTCTGTCTTTAAAAAAACGTGGTTGTCTTTGTCTGTCTTCGCTGGATAAGCCGCGTCAGTTCGCCGGCAGTGGGACAAGACACTGAAAGAATTCCCATTACACGGTTCAGAATTTCCTGGGTAGGGGATGAGAAGGGAGAAAGGAGGAAGTGTTTGGGAAGGGGGAGGGAAGGTACTACAGGAAGAAGGAAGGGAGAGGGGGAGAAGGGGCTGGGATGAGAAGGTAGGGAGTGAGAGAGAGACACTGTGAGGTAGGGAGACGTGAGGCGCTGCGGGGAAAATATTGTGTTGTTGCAGAGATTGGATGCCGACAGGCAGAAGTTGAGACGATCTCTTGTTTATGACTCTTGTGTGTTGGTGTTGTTGATACTCTGCATTACCTTGTGTTCTGTTTCTTCCTGATGCAGGACTGAGAGAGAGAGAGAGAGAGAGAGAGAGAGAGAGATAGTCTCCCCCTCGTCTCTCTCTCTCTCTCTCTCTCTCTCTTTTTCTATCTCTTTTTCTGTTTGAAGGGCTTCTCTGTTTTTAAGTATCCGCTTCGTTACCTGGCTGTTCATCGGCTTACCCATTATTGAGCAAGACTGTGATTGTGTCTGTTTTGGTTCCTGACGGTCTGTCACTGTGTTGCGGTATACAAGGCGTGGGGTAGAGAATAAATACACGCTGTTACATCTTCACATTTAATCTTGGAAATGCAGCTAAAGAGCATATTTTTGAAGCAAGTAGCCGAAGCATTTTTGTCAGCTGATGATGGAACCCCAAATGGCTGACGGAAGTGTTGGCACAGCCGATCGAACTGTTGCAACAGCAGGATATAGTATGATATTAAAGGGTGTTACGGAACAGAGAAAGATAATGAAAACTTTAAGTGAGAATACTAAAAATCACTGCTGTCCCGCAAAGTTCCAGGTTCAAAACAAAAGAGTTAGGTAAAATTACAAGTTAAAGTTTAATGCTCAAACTAACAACTAAACATTCAGGACTCATAAGGATAATGTAATGGCAAAAAACAGGTTAAATATATGGTTAACTGAAATAGCCTCTATTAACACGAAATTAGCAAGAGTAAATTTATCTAAGTCAGCCCTGATAAAATGAGAAAACCGGATAATGCTCAGTGAATGCAAGATATATTATTACAGATACAAAATATCATTGATAATGGCTGACACCTAAAACACATGAATCACAAAAACCTACCTAGGCCTACGAATTAACACCTTATGCTATACAGTACAAGAAAAAATGTAGTAACAGTTATACTCAAATTACACAGCTGCTAGATGGTTGGAGACTTCCAGAGCACTCACAAAAATAATAACTGTACAGGGGAGGACAGAGATGTGAACAAAATGAGGAGTAGATCTAAGTGGCAATTAATGCAGAGACTGAGCTCATTATATGGGGGCCGGCAGAGCTTGATACAACTTGTAAGAAGGGAGCGCAAATGAAGCCATAGGGGACAAAGAGACGACACTCCTGCTCAGAACAACAGAAAGAACGACTTACTCTACTATAAGTAGCGAGCACTGGCTGACTTAATAGGATAGCTTTAAGTTTGCTGAAAGAGGATTCACAGTTATCGGTCCAGACAAATTTAACTCCCTTTTTCAGTAGGTCTGTAAGTGGTGATACAAGAATTGAAAAGTTAAGAACAAATCTCCTGTAATAACCTACCATTCCCAAAAAGCTCTTTCCTACTTTTAGGTCTGGGAAGATCACTTATAACCTGAACCTTTGCTCCTGGTGGTGCAACATGTCCATCACCAGTTATGTACTTTAGCTTGACCAAACTCACACTTTGATAAATTAGCTACAAGATTAGCCTGAACCAAACGCTCAAGAAATTTACTGACATGGCATAGGTGATCTTTCCAGTTGTCACTGAAGATAAATACATCATCAATATAAACACCACACCCTGCCAAACCCTCTGTTACAACATTCATAAGCTTCTGAAAAGTGGCTGGTGCATTCTTCATACCATATGGCATTACAGAACATGCAAAAGTCTTTCCTAGTGTTACAAAACATGAGATCTCCCTAGCACGTTCAGTCATAGGTACTTGCCAGTATCCCTTTAACAAATCAAATTTACTTATGTACCTAGCCTTTCCGATCTTGTCTATGCAATCTTCCACACGAGGGAGAGGGTAAGTGTCTGTTTTGGTTATCTGATTAACACGTCTGTAGTTGATGCAAAGCCACTGTGACCCACCTGGCTTAGGGACTAGAGTGAGAGGAGAACTCCACTCGCTCTGACAGGGCTCAATCATCTTGTGGTCCAACAAGTAGCCAAGCTCCTTCTGGATGAGAGGAACTTTCACTGGGTTCACACAGTAAGGAGGCAATTTAATTGGCTTTGCGTCTCCAACATCGACATCATGCATCAAAACAGTGGTTCTTCCTAGAGTGGCACGGAACACTTGCGGGTACTCCTGCAGTAATGCCGAAAACTCCTGCCTTTCCTCGGGAGGTAGAAGAGAAAGCTTAGTCTGGAGATCATGCATGATATCAGGATTCTTCCCGAAATTATCACTCAGGCTCATGCTGCATGGGAGAACTTCACTTGCAGACTCGGGTGGAACAGCTACAGTGCAGACTGGGTTATTTTCGTCCCGCCTGTGATATAACTTTAGCATGTTGATGTGACAAAGTAGCTTGTTCTTTCTACAATCTGGTGTGGCGATGACATAGTTGACATCACTGAGTTTCTTCTCCATGAAATAAGGACCACTAAACTTGGCTTGAAGAGGTTGCCCATGCACCGGTAGCAGAATCAAAACCTGATCTCCTGGCTGAAAGTGGCATAACCTGGACTTCTTATCATACCAAGTCTTCATCTTCTCCTGAGCAGCTCCTAAATTCTCTCTCGCCAGCTGTAAAGCAGTGGACAGCCGTTCTTTGAACTTCATCACATACTCCAGCAGGTTGACGTCATCATCCTCTGACAGCCAGCATTCCTTGAGTAGCTTAAGGGGGTCCTCTTACTTCATGGCCAAACAGTAGTTCAAAGGGTGAGAAGCCCAGTGATTCATTTGGAGATTCTCTGGCGGCAAATGCAACGAATGGAAGACCTTTATCCCAGTCTTTCTGATGTTCCAAACAGTATTTCTTGAGCATCGATTTGAGTGTTTGATGATATCTCTCCAACGCTCCTTGGGTATGGGGATGGTAAGCTGAAGACGTGATCTGGGTGATGCCCAACTCTTTCAGAGACTGCTTGAAAACATTTGACATGAAATTACTTCCCCGGTCTGACTGTACCTCCTTGGGCAGACCAAACTTTGTGAAGAACCCTAGCATTTCCTTAACCACGTTCTTTGCTGAGATATTTCTAAGTGGAATGGCTTCAGGATAACGAGTAGCCATATCAATCAGGGTCAACACATAAGAAAATCCTGAAGAAGTCTTAGGAAGAGGGCCCACAATATCCACCAACGCACGGGTGAAAGGCGCCTCAAAAGGAGGAATGGGAACTAGAGGTGCAATCTTTTCGGTCTGATTACACTTCCCCACAACTTGACAGGTGTGACAAGACTTACAATACCAGGAAACATCTCTGAAGATGCCTGGCCAGTAGAAGTGTTTCAAAATGCGTGCCACAGTCATCCTCACTCCAAGGTGTCCTGCCAAACTGGAATCATGAGCCACTCTAATGATATCCTGCCTACAAACACGAGGGATGACAACTTGATGTACAACCTCCCATTCACAGTCGGCTGATGCTGTTGGGGGTCTCCACTTCCTCATCAGTACTCCTGACTTTATATAATAACAAGTAGAAGCACCAGCTGACTCTTCCTCACTGCAAGCAGAGTTAGCTAGACCTTTCAACTCAGGGTCAGCAACCTGCGACTCAACCAATTCTTGACGAGACAAATTATCAACACTACGGGGTACTGCCTCATCTGGTGAGTGGTCCAAATTAGCAAGAAAAGTGTCAGCTAGGATAACATCATCATCATTATCCTCTAAGTCACCAGTAACTTTAGACTTAGCCCTAGTGACAGCACATGCAGAGAACACATCAGGGACATCACAATCCTGGGCCGCAGCCACCGGCTCACTAGACAACTGAGGAGCTGGACACACTTGACTTCCACCAATATCATTTCCAAGTAAGAAAGTTACACCTGACATTGGGAGTGTCTCAACCAACCAAACCATAACGGAACCATTAACAAAACCAGACTCTAAATTCACTCTGCACAGAGGGACAGAGAAGTAATTATTCCCTACACCTTGTAAGATTACAGTTTCATCAGAGGAATTAACATTAGAGCCTAGAACACTGGTCAGCATAAGGGATTGGCAAGCACCTATATCACGATAAATTTTAACTGATTTCCTGTCATTACTGTCCAGAGGACTGACAAAACCATCAGACAGGAAATTAGCACATGAGCTCTTGAGAGTGTCACCCACGTTACTGCTCAAAAGAGGAGCTCCATCATGAGAATTTAATTTACCCCTCAAAGCATGTTCAATTAACTCATTTAAAGATTTCTGGGAACTCTCAAGGGTGGACAATAGACCAATCGACTGAATATTTAAAGACTCCTTTTTGTTCACATCACGCTGTCTCCTGAAACATTTCTCCGTAGTATGACCAAGCTTACTACAATAAGTACATTTACTTTTCTGAAATCTAGAGGTGAAACTGGTATTTACTTCCTGAGGAACATCATCTTTATTCTCTTTCCTGTTACCTGTACTCTGTGTAGAGGCAACGTACTTACTCTCAGCTTTCCTTTTTTCTTTAGAATATCTCTTGTGAGTGAGAACATATTCATCAGCTAAAACTGCAGCATCAGACAAATTATCTATTCTTTTCTCATCAAGATATAGGCTTACATCTTCATAAATACACCTTTTGAAATCCTCCAGCAAAATCATCTGCTTAAATTTACCAAAATCAGAATCCACATTCTTAGAATTTAACCACTGCTCTAACAGATCTTCTTTGATTTTTGCATACTCAACATGGGATTGCTTATCTTGCTTATAAGTTGTCCTAAATTTTACTCTATAGGCTTCAAGAACAAGCTCATAGGCCTTAAGAATCAAGCTCTTAACTACATCATAATTATCAGACTGATCCTGAGGCAAAGATGCATAAGTTACTTGAGCTTTACCGGTGAGAACAGTTTGAAGGAGTACTGGTCAATACTTTTTGGGCCAATTAAAACTTATAGCTACCCTCTCAAACAACTGAAAATACTTTGTTAAATCAGATTCATTAAAAGGAGGGACAAGTTTAACATTTTTAGCCACATCAAAATCATCAGAGCTAGATAATCCAGTTCCACCTTGTTTCATGCGATACTCATGGTCTGCCTGAATCCTAGCTAGTTCAAGTTGTGCTTGAGCCTGTGCCTGTTCCTCCTGAATACGAGCCTGACACTCAGCCTCCTTAGCCTCAGCCTCCTTAGCACGAGCCTGAAACTCAGCTTCCTTAACACGAGCCTGAAAGTCAGCCTCCTTAGCACGAGCCTCCTGCAGGGCTAGCTGTAACTTAGCTAATTTAATCTGCGTTTGCTCATTTCGAGGAGTTACATTAAACAAGCTTTTATTAATCATGTCAACAATTTGATCTTTAGAATGATGAGAGCGAACAGCAATTCCCAATTGTTGAGCAACAAGCTTAAGTTCATTCTTTGTTCTGTTTTCTACATCACACACTGTTTGCACATTTGACAAAAAATCTTTGGTTTCATCAAGAGCAGTAATAGTAGACATCATGAATAAATCACAGTCACTAAATATCAAGCAATATCCTTATGATAATATCCTGAATATCCTGATAAGAGGTCGCCAAATTTATGTTACGGAACAGAGAGAGATGATGAACACTTTAAGTGAGAATACTAAAAATCACTACTGTCCCGCAAAGTTCCAGGTTCAAAACAAAAGAGTTAGGTAAAATTACAAGTTAAAGTTTAATGCTCAAACTAACAACTAAACACTCAGGACTCATAAGGATAATGTAATGGCAAAAAACAGGTTAAATATATGGTTAACTGCAATAGCCTCTATTAACACGAAATTAGCAAGAGTAGATTTATCTAAGTCAGCCGTGATAAAATGAGAAAACCGGATAATGCTCAGTGAATGCAAGATATATTATTGGAGATACAAAATATTATTAATAATGGCTGACACCTAAAACACATGAATCACAAAAACCTCACTAGGCCTACGAATTAACACCTTATGCTAAACAGTACAAGAAAAAATGTAGTAACAGTTATACTCAAATTACACAGCAGCTAGATGGTTGGAGACTTCCAGAGCACTCACAGTAATAACAACTGTACAGGGGAGGACAGAGATGTGAACAAAATGAGGAGTAGATCTAAGTGGCAATTAATGCAGAGACTGAGCTCATTATATAGGGGCCGGCAGAGCTTGATACAACTTGTAAGAAGGACGCGCAAATGAAGCCGTAGGGGACAAAGAATTGACACTCCTGCTCTGAACAACAGAAAGAACGACTTACTCTACTATAAGGGTAGAAGGGGGGAGTGAGGTAGAACACGCTCGTGATCAAACATGCAGCATACTGTACGTTAGAATTACACAAAGGATGATGAAATCATAGGCTATGTAACAAGGGTAATAGAACTGAAAGAATGGATGAACCTTTGTTGCAGTACTGGAGGAGTAGAATCTTGCAAGAAAGGATCAGGATGTGGCAATAGACTGTAGGGTTACAATTTTGACGGAGTGGATTACAATGCCTCCAGTGGGCCAGAATCTCGCAAGATTGAATCACGGTTTCGTTAAGAAAAAGGGATGTTGATGGTTTTCATATATTTGTAGTGGCATAATATCAAATGACCCTAATGAGGGCGATAATGGTGCAGTGTCTGGCGTGAGGCTCCCACTCACAACACATCTCCATGCCAGAAGGAACTAAACTATGAAAATATCAGGGTTGTCCATAAAGTTAACGAGCGTATTTTTGTGGCCGTGTTGATGTGTGTGGCAATACTCTCTGCCGCTGTTGGTAACCCGGCAAAATTGGCTTGGGTAAGAGAATGTGACTGTGACTTCTGGAATAACTAGTACTTGACGTAAAATAGGCAAGGGGTTGACATTATTATTAATTTCCAACGCTTTGGATATCATACTTGCAAACTTTTCCTTGTCCTTACTCAACACTCCTTACACATTCATTATCACTCTAAAATGCGTCCATCTTTACTTGTTTCGATTATTCCAATTTTTATACGGTACCGTGTTTTATTACCTAAATATTTGTGATCCATCCCGCTTTCCTCTCGCTTCTTTTCTTACTACGTATTCATCACATCTTCCATTTCCCACTCCTCATCCGTCCGCACATCTATTTGCCCACAGTAATATTTTCTTTCTTCGCAATGCTGTCAATTTTTCCTTTGATCATCACCTCTGCGGATACATACACGTCTCAGCAATCACACGCCCGAGGCTTCCTATCAGTCCCTTATGACTGTCTTTCCCGTTACACAAACATTTTTGTAATATAGATATCATTTTATACCAACACCCTCTGCTACCTTAACTCTTCTATACACACATCCCCATTCGTCAATCTACCTTTTCCTTAATACTTTTTCACCACATATTCAGTATATAGTCTTACCTTCCTCGTTGAAAGACATACAACTCACATCTTAACTCTTTCCATTTGCTACAGTATTTCATTTTTCTCAACACACATTCCTACCGTTCCCCCTTCTAATCCTCTACACACTTCCACCAATTCAAACATTTCTGTCCCGCCGCTTATCTTCCACCTTCATTTACAAACTACTCCCATCATAACTACCCAACAGATAAGCGCAGTTTGCCTTGATACAAAGCAAAATCGTCTACATTTAACTAGCCTCCTTAAACTATTGCAGTAATGTTCACTTGTCTTTAAACAGGTGAAGTGTGTTGTTGCCGTTATAAATGCCTGAAAATTCAAGTGGGATGGAGGAAAGTTTAGGAGGGATGCAGTGTTTACCGAAGGATAATTTTTGTTGCGTTAACGGCTTGAATTACCCCTGTTCCAGTGACTTGGTACAGATATATATATAAACTTTAACTGTCAGGCAAGAATATAGAGACCAGTGTTGCATTATACAGATTATATAGCTAAAACACAGGTTCTGTCTTCTTACGATTGCTCTAGATACTTCTGTTATTTAAATACCAAAGACTATGGACTTTTTGAGGCCGGAGAGCATGAAACTATTGAAAACATATTAGCAATGGAAAAAAGCCATATTGCCAATATTGTCTTCAGACGAATGTTTAACCAAGTGCTTCAACCACTGCGCAACACATTGGTGTATACAGTTAACACATCACCGGTAACAGCATTCATAACTTTTCAAACCTGATTATGTGTATCATATTCAGTGTGATATTTATGTGCTTTGGAACAGAGGAATCGGGGATGACTGAAGAAGTGTAATATAATGGACATCATCTGAAATGTTTCCTAGTCTTCGGACAGTGAAAATTCCCAACACCTTTGCGTTCCACAGTGTTAAATATATGATTCTATGAGCAGCAAGGAAAAGATATGGTCAAGGTGTCAGAACAATTAAGTTACGGAGTTGTCTGTAACAGATGTGCCTCCCGTTACTCCTTGTATGTCTCTACTTAACACAAAAAATTGGAGTGTCAGGGTAGATTAAGGTAGGCATAAAGTGTGTGTGTGTGTGTGTGTGTGTGTGTGTGTGTGTGTGTGTGTGTGTGTGTGTGTGTGTGTGTGTGTGTGTGTGTGTGTGTGTATTATGCACGTATCGCAGAGAATTTAACCGTTCCTTCAACGGAAAGTATACAGCCTTTAAATACACTTCCGTTCATTAAAGGGGATCATAATCATCATCGCCATCATCAACATTACAGTATATATGTCATACCAAAATTTCAAAACGCACCCGTTGTGTTAGCAGCTACTATGGCATTAGTTATAATAATGGCAATACTAATACTGATACTAATTTTATAAATAAGCTTAACAAGCAAAATCAAGGTACAGCATCGATAATAATAGAAATTTTTGGTAATAAACGATGGGAGTAATGTAAAAAAAAATCAACGAAAATCATACACAGTGTCACCAAAAATATACAAAACTAACTGATCCTTTATTTCAGTTATCCCTCCATTTTCAGAATATTTTCTCTTTACGAGTATATCGCTCTTTTGTTCTCCCATTCATCAAATAGTATGAATGTTTCGGAAGTGCAGTATTAACGTTATTATTTCCACTGTCAGCCATGGGTGTAGATCTTGGGGGTTGGGGGGATAAATCCCCCCACAACTGGACCCCCCCCCAACGGTTCAAGGAGTTCAGAATAAATACAAAATTAAACCTACAATTACCCTCGAAGTGCTTTTTTTTTTTTTTTTTTCCTTTATGTGTCCGACTCAGGGCAAAGGCTTCAGGGCCTATATCTCGGGGGCAGTACCCTATCCCAAGGCCCAGTAGTCCTCCTACACCTCCACATGTCACCACTTCGGCGCTAACACCCACCGTCCATATTGAATATATGCTAGGACTGTCTCATACAGGATTGGTGTATTGGTATTAGCGGGGGTACTTTTATGACATGTCGACGGGTCATCTGGTAGATCAGGAAAGTCTGCTTTTATGAAATTCAAATCCTTAAACTGTTCCCTGTCCCAAGCCGGGATTCGAACCTGGGTCCATCAGGACGGCAGGCCGCCTCTCTACCGATTCAGCCACCGCTTATATTTTGTACGATAAAAAGGCTTGTTTTTAGAAACATTTAGGATAACTCAAACATCAGAGAATATTGTAAACCTGAAAGGAAATTGATGCTTTGTATCAAGCTAAGCTTTTAAAATGAGCTTCACTGTGAAGCTGGAGAGGTGCCAGATTTGGCTGTAACTTTTTTTTTTTTTGTGTGTGTGTGGGGGGGGGTTCTCGCACAATCTCATTTGACATTTAGTTCCTAAGGTATACCAGCCGCCCTATCAGTTTATATCTCTTGGTGGTGGCCGGATGCAAATTAACACTTCAGTGTTAAATGTCATAGTCCCCCTCCCCCGCACTCAGAAAAAATCTGCACCAGTGATATCAGCCATGCAATTGCATATTTCTCTCTCTCTCTCTCTCTCTCTCTCTCTCTCTCTCTCTTTACCAAACAACAACCACACCGACTCTGTACCACAGTGCCACCACACAACCTACCCTTTCTACCACGCTACCATTACAACGCTTACTCCACAGCAGTATCACTACACTACCGACTCTACCACACTTCTTACATATCTACCTAATTTTCCATATCACACTATCGCCACACCACCGAATCTCTATACCACACTTCCACCACATTACTTGCTCTCTGTCTACCATACTATCACTACACTACCGACTTTCTGCATCACACTTTCACCACACAACCTACACTTTCCACCACACTACCACCACATCACCTCCTCTATATCACACGAGCATCGAAATTTCCTACTCCAGCATATCCTAACCAGGTGCCAGTTATAAACACACAGTTAAATCTGTAATCACTAAAACAAATTCCCATTAGCACCTCATTAGAACCTGCTCATAATTTTCCCCATTTCGTTCAATGCTGCTGTAGGGAATGTCATTATGCCCCAGTAATTATGTCACTCGCACTTAATTCAATGGGGCCAGCAGCGGTAATTTGTGTGTAGGGCAAGTGGCTGGCTGGTTTGATTACTGCAGCGGCAAAATGTGAATGATTCTGTTGCCACACAGAATTCACGTAGAAGAGGCGTGAGAGGATGTTTGTAGTTTGTGCAGTAACCCTGGATTACTGTTGGCGTGTTTGCAGGGTCAAAGCCCTGCAACAGGTCATCATTTCATCTTCTGAAGACCGAAATTATCAATCAATCAATCAATCATTTCCTGTGGCACCCTCGGGGATGCATAGGGCCTCGATGAACTCACACCACCACATCCTATCTTGTGCTAACTCCTCAAGATCTTCCCAACACTCATCTCCAGCTTCCCGTCTCATTGTCCTCACCCACGTCTCTTTTGGCCTTCCTCTACCTATGCTACCAAGTGCCACCCACCCTGGTGTACCTCGTACTATTCCCTGTCTCCTATACACATGTCCTAGCCACTTCCATCGTGAGAACCTAACATATTCATCGACCATGCACTCCCGTTATTTCTCTAATGCTACTATTTGGTATCCTTTTCCCACCACTTAACTCCTAATTTTCTTCTAAGTGCTTTTCTTTCAAACACCAAGAATTTATTTTTCCATAGTCAGGTGCTGTACTCAAGACTCTATTGTCCATAAATTGAGGATACTCCTAACCATTACCTTATAAAGTTTGATTTTTTGTATGCACAGAAAAATTGTTATTATTTCCAAATATTTTTAAGCATTCCCATTGCCTCCTGATTAGCCTTCTTTAACCTTTCTCGAATTCAAAGTTCAAAGAACCATCCTTGGCTAAATAAGTACCTAAATATTTAAACCGATCAACTTGCTTTACAACCATACCTCCAACTACACATTCCTGCGCATTTTCCATTATTCATATTGATTATTTCAGTTTTCCCTTCACAATTAATAACCAAAACCCACCTTGCGACCTTCACTCACCAAACAGTCCAACACTCTCTGCATCTCTTCTGGCCCACATCACAATCAAAACTATATCATCTGCATAATCTAATCCAAAAAGTTTCCTGTTCTCTCCCCAAAGTATACCTGCAGTACCTCATACTGTTCCAACGCGATTTCAGTAATGTAATCAATGACCAATGCCATAAATAGTAAAGGCGATAGAACACCACCTGAATTACGCCAGACTTGACTTCAAATGAACTTCACTCCAGACAACCATCAACCATCACTTTACAAAATGTGTCCTCATGCATATTTCATAATGACCCTCACAAACTCCTCTGGTATTCCATAATGTCTCATGATCTTCCCCCTATAGTCTCTCGAAACACTATATATATATATATATATATATATATATATATATATATATATATATATATATATATATATATATATATATATATATATATATATATATATATATATATATATATATATATATATATATATATATATATATATATATATATATATATATATATATATATATATATATATATATATATATATATATATATATATATATATATATATCAGAGCATGTGAATAGGTATATTCGGAAAATTAGATTTGTACAGTAGGGAGGATTTCAGCCTGACCTTCTGTGTTTGCTTGTAAGGAAAATGGGAGAAATCGAATAAAGTTCGGGTAACAGAAGAAAATTTTCTCTGCAGTTAAAAGATTACATTCCTACAAATAGATATAAACCCTGTTTATACACTCTCACTCATGCAGTATGTTCGTAGTACTTGCACTTCATACGTCAAAGTTGTTAATAACAGTATGATGTACAACATTACCTTAATCATTCACAAACCAGGCGCCCCACAAACTTCAGAACAAACGAAAGGTATGTTTCACCTCATTAATATTTTTTCTGACACAAACATCACCTATTGTTTCACCCAACTCTGCCAGACACTTCCTGTGGTCACCTGAATTAGACATCTACCTCATACGCCTGCCTCAGACACCTACCCCACACATTTGCCCTAGATTCGCGCCACAAACCCTGCCCACAAAACTTTCTCACACACTTCACACAGACATCCGCACCAGATACCTGCCTCACCTGCCCAACATACCTGTACCAAACACGTGCCACAGACACCCTGCAAAGACGTCAGCTCCAAATACCTGCCCCACACACCTGCCCCACATCGCTGTCATAGGCATTGCCACAGACTTGCCACAGACACTCGCCCAGGATACCTGCATCAAAAGTCTACCGCACTTATCTGCCTAACACACCATCCTCAGAACACGTCCCCAGACACCAACCCCCGACACCTTTTTTTTTTTTTTTTTTTTTTTTTTTTTTTTAAATGTGTCCGACTCTGGGCATAGGCTTTTCAGCCTGCTTCCGAGGCCCAGTAGTCCTCCTACATACCATACACCTCTATATGCCACCACTTCGGCACTAACACCCACCGTCCATATTGACTACATGCTAGGGCTGTCTCATACAGGACTGGTGTACTGGTATTAGCGGGGGTATTTTTATATGTCGGCGGGTCTTCTGGTAGATCAGTAAAGACTGCCACAGACACTCGCTGCCTACAAATGAAGCTGACGGCAATGTGGCTGCTCATTACCTCGGCCATCAGGTTACATCCTGAAAGACAACATGTAGTAACAGCATCTCTTATAGAAACTCGTTAGGACCAAAAACCTTCAATTGCGGCTCTGATATCAAATATATCCCACAATTCTATTCAGTCACATTTTTTTGTTAGTACTAGAAGGTAACTCCGTTGGATGGCCGTTTGTAGCTGAATGGCGAGGAAGGTAATACGGTAATTTTGTCCCTGAGTTATATCATTGCAATATTCCGTGGTGGAGCTTGGATATGCTTTGGATGTGATCGAATTGATATATATAAATTTAGGTCATGGGAATAAACTCATAGCTCCATCCAACCAGATGTTGTACGGTAGCCAGTACTAGCAGTTAAGATGAAAGAAAAGATGCTCGAACTGCGGCACAATGGATGCCGGAATTAGAATGAAAGTTTTGGATTAGTCCATGTAGACAAAAAAATTCTGTGTCGTTGACACCAGTATAATATTTTTCCGCTGACTCAGGTCTAGTGATTAGCATTGAAACAGAGACAAATCACACGGAAATAAAAAATATGATGAACTACTGCCAGCAACCTAATCAACCACAATTATTCCAAGAAGCTGGGTTGAATGACTGAGTGAACTAATGTCCCTGTGTGACCATTGCACTGCCCGAGTAAAGTGTGACAGGTTTCTTGGTGTCGTATTTCATGGCAGTCCCTGTGCTGGAAGGAAATTATAGGCTACGAGTCTAATATGTTCCGTGGGTGAACGTTCAAGTTGTTATTTTTATGTTTTTTATTTACAGTAAATTATCAGTGCATACTGCACTTTCAACGAGTTTTGGTGCTAGATATTCTGATGTGAAAATACAGGCCACGTTTGCCCCTACCCTGTTTGACGCCAAACGCCATTGCTTAATTCACTTCAATTCAAAAGTGTTTATTGGCAGAAAATGCACAAAAAGTATTATTAAGCAAATAACATAAAATCTGATGTAGCAAATTATGTCAATAAGGATTTGATGCCCACTGGCATAAATTTCCTCTTATTCCTCACTACTTTTGAACTAAACAACAGGAGGCAGTAGGTGCGTTAGCGCAAGAAAAAACATAAAAGAAAGAACAGTGCAACACGCAGTACAGAAAGACCTAAAAGCATACAGCAGTTCAGAGTGATGCATGATTAGTTTTACTGCAGCAGGAATTCGTTCAATTTTTAGCTTGCATACCGAAAAGCTCTCTCTCTCTCTCTCTCTCTCTCTCTCTCTCTCTCTCTCTCTCTCTCTCTCTCTCTCTCTCTCTCTCTCTCAATCAATCAACCGAAAGATGGCAAGGATGTATTTCAGTTTCGTTGTTATTACACACAATACCTAAATTAAATTTAACTTAAACCAAAGATCCATGTCTTGTCAAAAAATACCCTGTCTTAAAAAAAAATAAAAAAAAACTCACCGGTATCTAACTTTTACAAAATAGGTACGGTAAGTAATAATATATATATATATATATTTTTTGTGTTAAATCCTTGAATAATTCCCGTTATTTATCTGAGAGGGTCTTAACAATCCTGGAAGCAGCAAAGTACTCTCCTTTATCCGAATTATTAGCGAATAATATTTTCTAACAGACTTCAGCACAGCGTTTCGAGTGCCTGTGAGACTGAGATCAGACAACCACCACAGAGGTCAAAATTATTAATAACAATGTGGTGTATAATATTGGCGTCATCAACCATAATGTACGCTCCACATAAAGCCCTCGACATACAAGGGATAATTTCTTGGCACTAATAATTTCCCAGCACCAACACCACCACCTGCTCCTCGCGCCCGCCCCAGACAAGAGAAGGTGCCGGAGATGTGGCCATCCAGCAGTTTAATAATATAATGTCAATGTGTTAGAGGCATCATCTGTCTGAGCATTCAAGGGGGACATGAAAACTCCAATAATGGCCCAGACAATAATTAAACACTCATAATTCATTTCCAGTTACACGTAACGAGAGGTAACCCTGCCAGATGACCCTATGGTATGGGAGCGGCGTGGAAGGTGGTAATGTGGTAATTATGTCTGTGTTGTAGCCTCGTGATAGCATGCTGAGGCACATATCAACAACCACGAATTTAGCTCTGAGCGCTTATATTCTGCACAGGAAACCACCGTGACCCAAAATATGAGCGATGATTTTTGTCGTTCCAATATTTACCCATTCATTCTTGGCAAAAGTGTGAAATAGTTACATTAATTTTGACAGATTAAAATCAAGGGGAATGCACTAATATTTCAAGCCAGATACTCAGATTTACAGAGGGAATGATATGCGAGTATGTAATAAAATAAATGCCAACAATATTAATTGTAACGCTTCGTTGACACCACTGCTATATATGGGTCCTAATTAGCGTGCCTACAGTGATAAATAACAGAGAGAGAGAGAGAGAGAGAGAGAGAGAGAGACTATTAACTTACTTTCCCTGACATAGTATGTAGCTCATTTAACACGTTAGTAAACAATGCTGCTTTCATAACAATGTGCAATGTTACTGCTACATAACTGAACATGGAGATTGTTAGTTATCACCACAACATCTGTATTCATCACAGTCTGTGTCTTCACTGATTTTGACATAACTGTCAATCCATTATTATTATTATTTATAGTTAACGCTTTGTGCACTGTCCCATTATGTATATGCGGATGGGACTAATAATTCCTAGTTTAATATGGAAGTTAATGAGAAGAGAATTAGGAGACATACACGCAGACAAGTTTAAGAAGCAACTGTATAACTGTGAGCTAGAGTAGATGGCGTGATTGTAGCTGACCTGGCATACTACTGCGGGAAGGCAGATTTATTCCTTTTCCTTTGAGACAGAATATGACGACAAAACAAAGGATAAAGAGATACTCGTAGGCATTCATGACGGTGACCTATACAATGAGTTTAATTAGTGGTACAATTTAATCTGATTGGAAGAAAACTCTGTAATAACATCCCGCCTTTCGAGTCCAAGAATTGTTGAGTTTTTTTCTGTCTTGATGGTAGGTAAGGACGCCAATCATCCACTCACTCACCCTAGTGCTGCTCTCAAGAAACCCCAAACTGTTACAAACCAAATTGATTTCTGTAACCCAGGAAATCATTTCCTAAGTAGAGTAGTAACTATTTAACCATATTTTGTTTAGTGGGTTCCGTCAGTCCAACCGGAAGGGACCCATACGGATTTACATCAGGGCACTGATTCGGCATATTGCTAACAAATTGTTACTCAAAGATGAGGAAGGTTGGTCACCCTCGCCTTGAATGTCAGAAATGAGTGGCTTAGCCCGGGGGTCTTTCAATTTTCATGGAGTGAAAAGGAGTGAATGACAGACTAACATACAGGCAGGCAGATAAATAGATAGATAGATAGATAGACAGATAGATAGATAGAAAGATAGAGACAGACACAAAGTAAAACGTTGCTAGGAATATATATTTGTCAGCAGGATACGGTAGCCTTTAGTGCGTATTTTTACACTGAACAACACACCAACACGTTGTTTAGTTCCTCCACGAACTCTGCCTTCTGAGCCATTCCCTCCCCCATATAATATTTTATGCTGTGTGTTGTGTGCACCATACCATATATATATATATATATATATATATATATATATATATATATATATATATATATATATATATATATATATATATATATATATATATATAATCTCTCTCGGAGCCTCTTTCGTACAGTGGTAGAGTGTACGTTTCTTACACGGGTGGACCAGGGTTGGCGCCCCGCCAAGGTAATAATCTTTGGGAGTGTTCACCCGGCCACGTACTGCATTGGCGGACACAAGGGGTGCTGTGGTTGAACCAGTGTCGCTTACTGTAAAGTATGCTTGCACCCAGTCGACTTGCGCGGGCCGATTACACTTGGTTCACAGACCCAAAGCCACTCCAACACTACAGTTACAATTACAAGCACTTCTCACCCTACATACAATCTCTACCAGACAGCCTAAGCCACTTGGTAGAGATACACTGGCTGTATCGTCCCGACTTCGGTCGGGATAGGCCGGTCCTGCAGTGGATACTCAAACGGCTGATGATGATTATGATCTATCTATCTATCTATATATATAATGACCTAAAGTTTGACATAGTATGATTTTCCTAAGGTTGACCTAGAACGAGTTTCATGAGCTTTACAAACCTCGACATATCTAAGCTTGTTTCCTAAGCGTGGCCTATTATGTCCATACTAAGTTGGCCTGAATGCAGTGCTAATTAGACTGACTTTAACTGACTTAGTATGACCTTCTTGAGATGTACACAGTAATGCTATTTTAATCATGATTTACCATTACATTATAAGTCCTTCCTCCATCACATACCCCAACCTCACCTCACTCATCACCATGAAATACCCAGGCGTACAAGCTACGCAACACACCAATATTATCGGAAACTTGTATCTTCCTGACCTAAATTCGAGGCTTTATATCAAGGCAAATCCTTGGTTGGTCGCCCTCGTTCTGGAGCTCACTGGTGGCTGGGTTTGGATTGTGAACGTGTGCGTAGAGTAGAAGGGTAACTGAGGAGTGATGGAGGAAAATAATTGCAAGGGAGCGGTGAAATAGATATATAAATATATGGGAGGAATATGGATGTGAGACAGTTACACGTACTACATACATAGAGCGCTGATAAGACATGTAATTAGTAATGTGTACAAAGGAATACAGAGGAAAGCAAATAGCAACATACCTGTTGGTCCTTTCGTGGCTATTTCGTATAAGGATGGTTGTCGCTAATAACACTGTTCTATCAGCTATAGACAAAGATAGAAATGGTGGAAGGCTCCCTCCCCCACCACCATACCCTCCAGCGAAAGCCTGCAGGAAATAATGGGTAGGACCACCATGCAACATAGAAAGGTGTTTGGGAAATTTCATAGGAAAGAAAATCTTATTCTATAATTTCTACCTGAAAATGAAAAACAAAAACATTGTCAACATTATTCATAGATGTTGTTAAGCGGTTGTATCATCCAGGTTCTGAAATAAAGAATAAAATATTATATACATAACAGAAATATATTATGCAGGAGTGAACCTACTTAACTGGAAGTTAGACGACATATACTTATCTAAACGATTTTTAAAGGTTAGTACTGTATCACAGTTTACTACACTGGAGGGCAGTATGTCCGAAGTATTTACAACTGTTAAAAAGGAACTGTTTAGCTTCTTGTGACTGAAAATGTTTGCCGATACTTTAATGTCCATAATCTTTAATATAATTTGGACGATCAACTGTGAAGTATTTTTCAATAGCCATATTATAATGTCTTTTGAATAATTTCAATACATGAATTTGATCTTCCCTTAAGCTGTGTTTAGGGCTTGTAAACGCTCCTCGAATGGTTTATATCTCAGTCTAGGTATCACATTTGTCACCCTTCTCTGTACTCTTTCAAATTTTTCCATATCTTTCATTTGGATGGAACAAGAGTGAGAAGTAGATCAGGAATGGCATGAATAGGGTTGAAATGAGATTGAGGAAGACCTGATGAGAAGAAAACCCTTACCTGTGAATCAATTACAGGTAGGAAGAGAAAATACACACTGAATGAAAATGAACAACAACAGGGATTCATCAAATATAGGTTTGGATCTGTTAAAGGAGCGATGTTGATGAGAATAGGGGAGGAAAAACGTATCGTAAATATATATATATATATAAAAAAGGAACACGAGGTGTGATTAAGGAAAGTAATAGACAGACAGATAGATAGATAGATAGATAGACAAGTGGACAGATAAACTAAAAGACAGACATAGACTGACGTAGATTATTTCTTACTTAACAAAACTGACTAATTTACAGCTTGCCGAACATAAAGTTCATTGCAAGAAAATGAACACGATGACCATAACATGACTCTGGTTCCCGTACGGTTTTCCCATTTCCAGTGCTGACGTGTAGTTGTTTCTTAATATGTGAAAAGAAACAGCATACATTTTTATTATCCAGTTACCATAATTATGCCCACATCAGCACACACACACACAAACACACACACACACACACACACACACACACACACACACACACACACACACACACACACACACACACACACACACACATTCATTTTAATACCGTCGCCCAGCAATAGCTTCAGTCCGTTTAACTGCTTGATAATGCAAAAACTTCAAAACCCCGAGCCTACCACAGTGCTTTGAGATGTGACAGGGAAATTCCTGACCAACGTTCCAAAATATGTGAAAAAAATCGTGCAACAAAAACGCCATTCTGGTCTATCTGATGGCGGGAGGCAAGAACGGTTTGGCAGAAATTTGGAGAAGCGATTTTGGGTGAGTAATGCCTGTGCATCGAGGGGCTGGCGAGTATAGGGGACGGTGGTGGGATGGTTGGCTGGAGAAGGGTGGGAATTTCGTGGAAAATGAAGGCGTTATAGAAAGATAGATAGATAGATAAATAAATAGATAGACAGATGGATGGATAGATAGAGAAATAGATATAGACAGATAGATATAGATAGATTAACAGCTACAGTGGACCCTCAATTTTCTCGGCTAATGTACATCTTGAAATTTTACCGTACAAATCAAAACCCGCAAATTCCACAATTGAGACAGATATTATATGGAAAATAGGAATGGAGAAATCACCCAATGTCCCGTCTTTGGTCCCCTTGAAAAATTTTTACCCCCTCCTTATCATACCTAACATTCATTGTAGTACACACACAACCTCTAGGAACATCAGTGGGTATAAAATGGGTTAAGTAGAGTGAACAAAGTGGTAAATAAGTGGTGATCTCTTACCATGACAGGGGACGGAGCAATGTTTGGGTGTCGAGGAAGGGGGTATAGTCGGGTGCTGGGGAGGTGCTTGGCTGGAGAGACGGAGATGGCAAGGTAGGCATCGGGGCTGGGGTTGGGACAATGTAGGCGGTGATGAGGGTCTTTATCTTTCTTCACAAGCTGTTCCCTCTGCTCCCACAATATGTGGCCAGTTCTACTCTTGAGGGACTGCTGCTTACCTGTGTTGTGCACCACCATCATTTTGCATCCTTGACCTGGTCGGTGATTTCCAACTCTTGGATCAGCTGCTGATGAGCAAGCCCCTCTGTGTGATGTGGCTCGGCTGCTGCTGGCTCTAACTGTTTGGCCTCAGGTGCCAGTGTTCCTACCCCTCAGCCTCATCAATGAGGCTGTCAATCGTAATTTTGGGAGCAGCAATGTTAATGTGAAGGATGTCGTCATCAGTGTTTCTGACACTGGGATAAACATGAGGCAGCAACTTCAGCAACCTACGGTAAATGGCCACTGTTAAAATCATTCCAGGCGGCGACGATTTATTTTTTACAGCATCCTTAACATTAAACGCCTTCCAATACTGTTTTATTGTCCTTGCTTGAGAGTGTGCTGCTGTAGGTGCTAAGTCAACCTTATAGCTTGCTCAGTCCTCAGATGTCATTACTGCCACCTCAGTCTCCTTGTCAGTCGCCTTACATATAGCTTCATATCTGTATGTATAGTATAGTCCTTGAAGGTTACGATGATCTGGTCAAGATGCTGAACAATACTAGTGGTGCTGGGTGGCAGAAAAATAGCCTTAGCCACTGGTTGACAACCAAAGACTTATCGTGAGTAGCCAAGACAATGTTAAAAACCACCGCCACTTTAAGAAATATAATTTTCTCCCTGCACTGCTTCTCAGCTGAGGAGACAAAAATCTTACTGAACTACTGCAGCACACGTGACGACGTCGCCCACCCCTTGGAATTATGCATCGGATGAATATCGGACCGCTTCACGGGTTTATGGTGTAATTCCCTCGGGCATGAATCGCCATAGGCCTTACCTTACATTTGCATGTGGCATTACAGGTAGACAGTTGGGGAAGGCATGCTTTGGAGGCCTTGTATCCACATGCTCAGCTTTCCTCCTTCATCAGGAAAGTGGAAGAGGGAAGGCGTTTCCAAAAACGACCAGTTTTGTCCTCAATGGATACCTGATCTGATGTGTACAACCATTCCCTTCCACCTTCTTAACGGAAGCAGAGAAAGCCTCAGCCATGGCCACGTCCACAGCCCCTCTCCTGTCTATACACCCGCAAGGGCTGGTGCATACCCGTGCTTGTCGCAGTTCTTTGCGCCCATGGAATCTTGCAAACCAGCCCGTTTCGGGAGAAGGGTACAAGATTTTCAGTTCATGTCACGTAGGTAATTTTCTGTAAAGCTTAGCAGTCTTTCGACAGATGATATGACTGTCAATTACCATATTCACTTCCCTCTGAGTACAGACGAATTTATAAAGCACTTGATCTGAATACATTAACACAGTATTTCTCACACAGCAACGCCTTCTTTCACTGTCATCACCTTCTAGCTGGACTGCACACTCGATCTTTTCATTGCATATTTGCATTGTGCACACTGTTGACCTGTTTATGCCAAAAGTGTTTTGAAATAGCCAACCAAAATATCCTTAGCGTCGAGTAGAAAGAGAATCGCTCTTTTCCACTCGAGAGACAAAAGTACACAATAAGGCCTCTCACTAACCCCATTGGCAGGCGTGGCAGAAGACCAGCAAGCCATAAAACATAAAGAAGCATCGAGATTATTACACGGCACTAGGATTGTGCAGGATTTTTGTGCGAGCTGGGAGGCCAGGACCCAAGGGCGGTTAGTGGAGATAATGAGGAGATGGAGGAGGACACAGGGGCACATGCACGGCGGAAATGTTTGATAGTCATGTTGGCATATGCCACTGGCCGGTACCTTCTAATGTTGTCATAGACGGAGATCGACTTCTGGGGATCAGGCACAAACTTATTTTTTTTCCCACAGTTAATGAACGGGGTCGGGGATTATCCTATTTTCCGTGCAAAAAATGTTTAACGGAAGTCGGTCCCGCTTAAATTGTAGGTCTCATATATATATATATATATATATATATATATATATATATATATATATATATATATATATATATATATATATATATATATATACTTTCATCAACCTCTGTTTCTTCGGCACAGTGTTGCACCTTTATTTCTTTTATATTGCTACTTCATTGGTCACTTCTCCTCTGAACCGTCCGCTTGCATCTCTGCACCACTTAGCAGCGGGCGTGTAAGACCAGTCTACCAGCAAATTCTCATCCTTTTTCTGTCCAGCTCTCTCATGCATGAGTTGCGAGTTACTCCCAATCCTTCATGTATTTATGCAGCAAGCTTACTCTGGAACTGTCTTCTTTTGCTAATATTTCATACTGCCTATGGCCTCCAGTCTCCCAAACGCAGTGTGTCCAGGCATCTAGAAATGAACGGATCTTGAATTTCCCTGTCTAATACTCATATATTTATTTATTTTTTTTTTTCTTGGAGGGAACAGTCTTGCGAGCTTCCAGTCTTTGGTTCCTTGTACTCTACATAAAGAAAGGTGTAGCCTGGGAAACTCATATTATGTTAGCCTAATGAACATTATAAAGCCCTAGCTTACCAAGTTCAAACTGGGCCACGCTTACGAAATTCTTAAGAGGCCAAACATAGTAATGTCCTTGTCTGTCAGGCTCATGGAAATGAAGCTCAACAACTTCATATGCACAGACATATGAGTAATACAATGCAACACTATAACAAACAAGCCAGTCATGACCCAGGCCGACATCCTGACTAGCAGCAAGTAAATCACCCCGTCAGCTGGTGCCAGCATGCGACAGATGGGTTAAAACGTCTGTGTCTCTTGTAGAATCTGCTGGACTTTAGCTATGGTGTTTGGGCGACTTGTATTGCTTCTCATTGTTACCTCTTGACTCTATTCCTCTTTTTCTGTTCTCCCCTCTTGATCAAAGGAGAAAGATAACGTGCTTCTCTCCTGCTGCTCTGTGGTATTAGGATTAGAGAACCTGATGCAAATTTTATAGAAAATTTCAATTGTATATGTTACTGTATGTACCAAATATATACCTGATTAATGTTAGGTCCCTCAGCTGCACCACTAAAATTCAACGACAGTTTGCTTTGCCATATTATTCTAATTACCACACTCCTTTTAGTAGTCCTACCGGATCCAAGTTCAAATTCCCGCTGGGGCAGGGAACAGTTTAAGGATTTGAATTTCGTGAAATCAGACTTTACTGATCTGCCAGAAGACCCGCCGACATGTCGTAAAATATCCCCTCTAATACCAATACACCAGTCTTGTATGAGACAACCCTTGCATGTATTCAGTATGGACGGTAGGTGTTAGCGCCGAAGTGGTGACATTTAGAGGTGAATTGTATGTAGGAGGACTACTGGGCCTTGGGCTGTGAAGCCTATGCCCGGAGTCGGACACATTACACAAAAAATGCAAGCCTTTATTATCCACACACACACACACACACACACACACACACACACACACACACACACACACACACACACACACACACACACACACACAGATATACCTAACTTTACCGCAGCATTCTCACCCACTCACACTTCCTCCAACCAACCACACGCACTCCACTCACCACACGTGCCAATCCCTCAACACACTGGCATTGTTCAGCCAAATGTTCTGTTTTAAAATTCCTGCCAGACTGTTCTCGCCTCCCATCATCAGACTGGCATTTTTGTTGCTCGATTTTTTCACCAGTCGCGTAGAACAAGAGCCAGGAAATTCCTTTCCACACCTCCAAGCATTGTGGTAGGCTCGGGGTTCTGAAGTTATTCTGGCTGCTCACTTTACCAAGTTGTGTGTGTGTGTGTGTGTGTGTGTGTGTGTGTGCGCTATACTTATGCTCACATATATAGCACCTTATCAGTAGTTTTAAAGTCGTTTCTCGCTGTCAATGTTTACTATGGAAAATAAGCGAGGATTATCTAGAGTGATGTAATGAAATCGAACATTGGTACTTTTTACCTGGGTTGTATCTGTTTAGTTAAAAATGTTAAAGTGACGGTCCTGAGGGTAAATTAAGGCCAGTCGAGTTACTAATCAAGACAATCGTATTAGTATTACAAAGGGTTGGGTGAGTCGTGGATAGGAGGGGAGGGCGAGGGAATGAGGTGGGTGGGTGTGGTGGGGCAGGGTTGGGCAATGTGGGTGGATGAATGGGTGGATAAGTGGGTGGCCAAGGTAGGTGGGTGGGTGGGTGGGGTGAACATGATGCGTGGGTAACAGGTGGGTGGTGAGTGGATGGGCAGGGTAGGTGGGTGGGTGGTTGGAAGGGTGAGTGGGTGGTTGATTGTGAAGGGTGGGTTGTTGGGTGGTGGGAAATAGGTCCATGGGGAATAGGTGGGTTGGCTGGTGAGTAAGGTGGGTTGGGGATGCAAGATAGGTGGATGGTAAGTGGGAAAATAGGATCATGGGGTTAATACATTATTTGTACTACTAGATCCATGGGGAAGACATATCTTTGAAAAGAAAAATGGGCCCAAGAAGAAACATAGGTCCAGTGGATAAAATCGGACTCCAGGAGTCCACTACCACTGGAGGTGAACCCCCTCAGGGTCCCAGGCAATGTCGGTATGCATGTTTTTTCTCTCTCTCTCTTTTTTTTTTTTTTTGTAATACCCAGGCAATACCGGGTTCCCAGTAATTGATCATTAAAAGCTGTTTGTTGTTTCTTCCCAAAACTTGAGAAACACCTACATTTCTGGACAGATGGGAAAACCATAGCAAAAGTAAGATCATCCTGTTTATATTTTAGCACTGAACATCAAGTTCAGCAAAGCTGTAAATTAGGCAGCTTCTATAGTCTGTCTATCTATCTATTGCCACACGTCCTAATCCCGTAAGGGGTGGCCGCAAACAAATCGCCTCCATGTCGCCCTGTCCCCTGCCACATCAATGCCCTCCCCTTAACTTACGTTCCCCTCTCTCATATACCTCTCCATTCCATCCCTCCATCATATCATCGGTTTCTCCCTCCCTTTCCCCTCCTCTGCCTGACTCACATACATTTTTCTTGTCACTCTCTCACTCTCCATCCTCTCCACATGGCCAAACCACCTCAGAATATTTCTCCTAGCAGTTTCTATCACACCCACATCCACACCACAAAGCTTCTTCACTAACTCATTTGTCAGTCTGGTTTTCCATGTAACTCCGCATGCTCCTTTCATATAACTCATTTCCGCTGCTCTCACTCTTGACTTGTGTCCTTCCAACAAGATCCAAGCTTCACTTCCATACGTTAGCGTGGGTATCTCTATAATATCATGCAGCAGCATTTTCACTTCCATGCTCGCTCCATTTATCATTGCTTTCAGTGAACCAACAACCTTTCTTCCCTGTTGTACCCTTTTAAGCACTTCTTTCTCTAAACTTTCATCCTTACTCATCATCACACTACCCAACTACTTAAATGGCTCACATTTTCCATTTTCTCACCATCCAGCAACCATGCACTCAGTGAATACATTTCTCTCGAAGTCCACATCTTTGCTTTTCCCTATATTCACATTTAGATTTCGTTTCTTACATACTGTAGTCTCCCAGACTCATTCACCAAGCCTTGCAGTTCCCCTTCGCCTTCTCTTAAAGTAACAGTATCATCTGCAAACTACATAACAGGAAGTTTCCAATCGCTGCCCCCTCTCATTAAGGCTGCCTCAGCATCCACTACCCTACCTTTTATCTATGTTGTATCTCCATCAATATACAAACTGAAAAACTATGGACACATGACATTCTTGTTTCAATCCAACATTCAGATAGAAAAATTCACTCAGTTCACCATCCACACTCACTGCAGGCCTAACGTCCTCATGAATACTCTCCACGGCATCCAGTGGCTTCCTATGTTCTCCATATACTTATTAATATTTTCCCCATTTCATTTCTAACCATTCAGTTATAAGCTTTTTCCAAATCAATGAAGGCCGCATACAATTTCTTTCCCTTCTCTAGAAACGTTTCCACTAAACACCTTTGGATGAATATCTGATGTACACAACCTCTTCCCTTCAACTAAATCCCCTCTTATTTCCCTGACTCTGTCAATAAGTATGCTACCATATACTTTTCCTATTACACTAAGATAAATGCCCCTATATTTACCACACACTTCCTTTTCCCCTTTTCCTTTGTTCAGGGAGATAATTATGCTTGACTTTCAATCCTCCGGGACTACCTTCCTCCCATGCAAATCTGCACACCATCCGTATCCATTCAACTGCTATCTCTTTCTCATACTTCAGCATTTTACCACACACTCCATCAGTTCCTGGGGCTTTCCCCACGTTGAGTTTCTTCATTGCTTCCGTTACTTCCATCCTACAGTAAAATAAATTTATCAATGTCTTTGTATTTGTTTTCCTACCTACCTACCTATCTATTTATATATCTACCTACCTAGCTACCTATCTATTTGTCTATCTCACAATTTGTTTGCCTGTCTGTCTGTCTCAGCATTTTTTTCTCAACTGCCTCCTGTTTCATCATAAATGTACCACTCCTTTCTCTCTTTCCAGCATCCATCAACACCACCCCTTAAATAGATCTCAGCTTATTTTTCGTGAATCCTTGTCATTCTCTATTTTCACCCTAATCGATTCACAAACGGCAGTCCTCCTCTCATCAAACCTCCTCCACTCGCACTTCATCCACATTGATTCCACTCCTGGCCTTCTCACTCTTCTTCCACACACATATCTAACTAACAGTCCTGATCACAGCTCACACCATTTGTTTCGCTTGTAGTACGCCACACCCATCCATATCCCTCCCATAACTGATATATCTGTTTCACCGTTTCCTAGCCATTATTGTCCTCCAGTTTTCCTCATTTACCCTCCATCTCCCCTAGACGTTCCAAAAGCATTCCTTCACACCCACTCCACCGCCACTGAGCACTATAACGACAGCGACCAACCAAGGATTTCCTGCGATATAAAGCTTCGAATTTAGTGCAGACATTTACAGGTTTCCGATAATATTGGCGCGTTGCAGTTATTCGGCCGTTTGTTGGCTTTTGTATTTCCGTGTGGTGTGACGGAGGTGAGGTTTGGGTGTGAGATGGAGGGAGGGCGTATTAGGTAATGCTAGGTCGTTATTAGAATAGCCATACTACGTAAATACTAGGAAAGTTATATTAGATCAAGCTGTGGAAGCAAAATTACGTCAAACTAATGAACATTATACCAGTAAAGTGCGCTCTGTGGGCGCGTGATGAGAGAACGAGCGTTTGTACATACGCCTATTATCATAATTTCATCTTGGATTAAACTTTCATCATTTCTGATGAGGTAGTTGAACAATAACAGAAGAATACTTAAGCCAAAATATTTATTCTCTCATGTTATCTCTCTCTCTCACGTTTTCTCTATGGATTTGCACATAGCGAGGCGCCGCAGCATTTACCACATGTGCAACTTTCAGTTCTCTGCTCCCGACTTGACTTGTCAATGTAATGCGTCGTTAAACAATTAGCTATTGATCGAATGATAAAGCCCAGAAATGGGGCAATTACCCTTGCTGATTTCACCCCCTAAACATAGAAAAAAAGGTTCATGTAAAATTATGAGCTTAATATCTTATATTCAGTTGTTAGAATTCATGCAAGAAAACATAGTGTTTCAGCAGGAAATCTTTTTAAATTCGATTTCATAGTGGGGCATGTCAGTTGAAGCCCTCGGTACAGTCAGAGACAAAAGTTGGCTTTCGATATCACAGCGTCTACTTCACACTTACGGCTTATCTGTCAGTCTCTCGCTAATGAATTATGTAAAACATAATCACCTACGGTCAGAGAAACATATCAGACCTCTCCCAGCCAAGGAATATTAGGCAACAGAGGGATGTTAGACATGAAAGAGGTGAAACAGAAAGCAAACTTTTGTCCTCGACTGTACATTCCCTTGGAAAGCTGGGAGTCCATGAGGTTTCTTTGGTCTCATGAGTAAATATATAGCTAAAAACAAAATTTACTGAATGTATCTACTACCTGCTGAAAGAATCTCCTCTCTTTCTCACATAGTAAAAGTTATTAGCCACTGAAAACCATCTCAGTCTGGTCGTGTCGTGTCGAGCCAGGCAGGGTTGTCTCTGGCCGCTCATTTCTCAGCTGAATATAAAGCAAACATCGCTTCGGTCGCTGCGTTCGCTCGCTTGTAACTAGATCTAGTTTAGTAAGGTCATACTAGGCCATGCTTACGAAATTCATAAGATGCCAAGCATAGCAATGTCTTGGTCAGTCAAGTTCATGGACGTCATACTAAGTCAAGCTTTGGAAGATCATACTTTTTGAAGCTAAGGGAGGTCATACTAGGCCAAGCGTAGGACCATGATCTATATAGGGGTGGTCAGCCAGACAGTGAGGAATCCCCGCCTGCATGACGTCACATGCGCCCCACTGCCTTCCCAATCCTTGCTCTCAAAGCTGGCTGGCTGGCTGGCTGGCGTCGACCTGGACGCGCTATCTGAGATTCCACCACACTGCTTCATTCATAGCTTCATCTGTCCTACAGTATAGTTTATGTCTTTATAACCATTTACCATAACCATAGTCAATACGTCATTAAATTACATTATCGTCCGCCTGTAACATTCCACAGCAGGACTTAATTTATGATTATCATGTCTATCTATCTATATTATTTGTTTTATACTTAATCGCACCTCCCCACCAAGGTGGGGCAGCGATACGACTAAGGAAAAGAAAAAAAAAAAAAAAAGCCTCCACACACAAAAACACATTTGATCCCATTCACACTCATCTCTCTCTCTCTCTCTCTCTCTCTCTCTCTCTCTCTCTCTCTCTCTCTCTCTTTCTCTCTTTGGTAAATACTCTTAACATTATTCGAATTTTCGGCCCACCTCAGGCCATCATCAGGTATTACAATTGTCCCATATAGTCAGCTCAGAGTTGATGAAAATAAAAAAACAGGACTTTATTGAACAATAAAACTAAATAAAAGCAAGTAAAATCAACCCTCCTTCCAGTACTTGCTTATATTTAGTTTTATAGTTCAATAAAGTCCTGTTCTTTATTTTCATCAAGTCTTAGCTGACTATATGGGACAATTGTAATACCTGATGATGGCCTAAGGTGGGCCGAAAATTCTAATCATGTTAAGAGTATTTACTACATTAATTTTGCTACTGTTCTGGAAGTTGTGATGTCCAAGATCGCCTGCAGATGTCTTATTTTGTATATATATATATATATATATATATATATATATATATATATATCCCATTGGATCCCAGGGATGCTGGGCGAGGCATGGCACTGGATGGGCATTAAGCGTACCGCCCTCCGCCTATCGGCTCATAGTCGTGAAGCTCATAGGTCCCTACCCGGGGGTTCCGTACTTTATAAAGACTTGAAAAATTCCAGTTCTGTCCAATATTCCGGACACTGGGCTCCAATGGAATATATATATATATATATATATATATATATATATATATATATATATATATATATATATATATATATATATATATATATATATATATTGTTACATAGCCTATGATTTCATCATCCTTTGTGTAATTTTAACGCACAGTTGCTGCATGTTTGATCACGAGCGTGTTCTGCCTCAGTCCCCCCCTTCTACCGTTATAGTAGAGTAAGTCGTCCTTTCTGTTATTCAGTGCGGGATTGTCGATCGTTTGTCCCCATCGCTTCATTTGCGCGTCCCTCTTACAAGTTGTGTCAGGCTCTGCCGGCCCCTATATAATGAGCTCAGTCTCTGCATCATTGCCACTTAGATCTGCTCCTCATTTTGTTCACATCTCTGTCCTCCCCTGTACAGATATTATTATTGTGAGTGCTCAAGAAGTCTCCAACCATCTAGCAGCTGTGTGTAATTTGAGTGTGACTGTTGTTGCATTTTTTCTTGTACTGTGTAGCATAAGTTTAATTTGTGGGCCTAGTGGTTCGTGTGGGGTTCTTTATGTCAGTCATTTTTGATAATAGTTTGTATCTGTAATTATTTATCTGGCATTCACTGAGTATTATCTGGTATCTCATTTTTATCAGGGCTGACTTAGATAAATTTATTCTTGCTAATTTCGTGTTAATAGAGGCTATTGCAGTTAACCATATATTTAACCTGTTTATTTGCCATTACATTATCTTTATGAGTCCTGAATGTTTTGTTGTTAGTTTGTGCATTAAACTTTAACTTGTAATTTTACCTAACTCTTTTGTTTTGAACCTGGAACTTTACGGGACAGTAGTGACTCTTCGTATTCTCACTTAAAGTGTACATTATCTTTCTCTGTTCCGTAACATAAATTTGGCGACCTCATATCAGGATATTCAGGATATTATCATAAGGATATTGTTTGATATTTTGTGACTGTGATATATTCATGATGGCTACTATTTCTACACTTGATGAAGCCAAAGATTTTTTGTCAAATGTGCAAACAGTGTGTGATATAGAAAACAGAACAAAGAATGAACTTAAGATTGTTGCTCAACAATTGGGATTTGTTGTTCGCTCTCATCAGTCTAAAGATCAGATTGTTGCCATGATTAATAAAAGCTTGTTTAATGTAACTCCTCCAAATGAGCAAACGCAGATTGAATTAGCTAAGTTACAGCTAGCTCTGCAGGAGGCTCGTGCTAAAGAAGCTGAATTTCAGGCAAATGCTAAGCAGGCGGAGTCTCAGGCTCGTATTCAGGAGGCTGAATTTCAAGCACGTGCTAAGGAGGCTGAGTCTCAGGCTAAGGAGGCGGAATCTCAGGTTCGGATTCAGGAGGTACAGATACAGGCACAAGTTGAGCTTGCCAGGATTCAGGCAGACCATGAGTATCGCATGAAACAAGGTGGAACTGGATCATCTTGCTCTGATGATTTTGATGTGGCTAAAAATGTTAAACTTGTCCCTCCTTTTAATGAATCTGATTTAACAAAGTATTTTCAGTTGTTTGAGAGGGTAGCTACAGGTTTTAATTGGCCTAAAAAGTATTGGCCAGTACTCCTTCAAACTGTTCTCACCGGTAAAGCTCAAGTAACTTATGCATCTTTGCCTCAGGATCAATGTGATAATTATGATGTAGTTAAGAGCTTGATTCTTAAGGCCTATGAGCTTGTTCCTGAAGCGTATAGAGTAAAATTTAGGACAACTTATAAGCAAGATAAGCAATCCCATGTTGAGTATGCAAAAATCAAAGAAGATTTGTTAGAGCAGTGGTTAAATTCTAAGAATGTGGACTCTGATTTTGGTAAATTTAAGCAGATGATTTTGCTGGAGGATTTCAAAAGGTGTATTAGTAAAGATGTAAGCCTATATCTTGATGAGAAAAGAATAGATAATTTGTCTGATGCTGCAGTTTTAGCTGATGAGTATGTTCTCACTCACAAGAGATATTCTAGAGAAAAAGGGAAAGCTGAGAGTAAGTACGTTGCCTCTACTCAGAGTACAGGTAACAGGAAAGAGAATAAGGATGATGTTTCTCAGGAAGTAAATACCAGCTTCACCTCTAGGTTTCAGAAAAGTAAATGTACTTATTGTAGTAAGCTTGGTCATACTACGGAGAGATGTTTCAGGAGACAGCGTGATGTGAACAAAAAGGAGTCTTTAAATATTCAGTCAATTGGTCTAGTGTCCACTCTTGAGAGTTCCCAGAATTCTTTAACTGAGTTAACTGAACCTGCTTTGAGGGGTAACTTAAATTCTCATGATGGAGCTCCTCTTTTGAGCAGTAACGTGGGTGACACTCTCAAGAGTTCATGTGCTAATTTCCTGTCTGATGGTTTTGTCAGTCCTCTGGACAGTAATGACAGGAAATCAGTTAAAATATATCGTGATACAGGTGCTTGCCAATCCCTTATGCTGACTAGTGTTCTAGGCTCTAATGTTAATTCCTCTGATGAAACTGTAATCTTACAAGGTGTAGGGAATAATTACTTCTCTGTTCCTCTGTGCAGAGTGAATTTAGAGTCTGGTTTTGTTAATGGTTCCGTTATGGTTGGGTTGGTTGAGACACTCCCAATGTCAGGTGTAACTTTCTTACTTGGAAATGATATTGGTGGAAGTCAAGTGTGTCCAGCTCCTCAGTTGTCTAGTGAGCCAGTGGCTGCGACCCAGGATTGTGATGTCCCTGATGTGTTCCCTGCATGTGCTGTCACTAGGGCTAAGTCTAAAGTTACTGGTGATTTAGAGGATAATGATGATGATGATGTTATCCTAGCTGACACTTTTCTTGCTAATTTGGACCATTCACCAGATGAGGCAGTACCCCGTAGTGTTGATAATTTGTCTCGTCAAGAGTTGGTTGAGTTGCAGGTTGCTGACCCTGAGTTGAAAGGTCTAGCTAACTCTGCTTGCAGTGAGGAAGAGTCAGCTGGTGCTTCTACTTGTTATTATGTAAAGTCAGGAGTACTTATGAGGAAGTGGAGACCCCCAACAGCATCAGCCGACTGTGAATGGGAGGTTGTACATCAAGTTGTCATCCCTCGTGTTTGTAGGCAGGATATCATTCGAGTGGCTCATGATTCCAGTTTGGCAGGACACCTTGGAGTGAGGAAGACTGTGGCACGCATTTTGAAACACTTCTACTGGCCAGGTATCTTCAGGGATGTTTCCTGGTATTGTAAGTCTTGTCACACCTGTCAAGTTGTGGGGAAGTGTAATCAGACCGAAAAGGTTGCACCTCTAGTTCCCATTCCTCCTTTTGAGGCGCCTTTCACACGTGTGTTGGTGGATATTGTGGGCCCTCTTCCTAAGACTTCTTCAGGATTTTCTTATGTGTTGACCCTGATTGATATGGCTACTCGTTATCCTGAAGCCATTCCACTTAGAAATATCTCAGCAAAAAACGTGGTTAAGGAAATGCTAGGGTTCTTCACAAAGTTTGGTCTGCCCAAGGAGGTACAGTCAGACCGGGGAAGTAATTTCATGTCAAATGTTTTCAAGCAGTCTCTGAAAGAGTTGGGCATCACCAAGATCACGTCTTCAGCTTACCATCCCCAGACCCAAGGAGCGTTGGAGAGATACCATCAAACACTCAAATCGATGCTCAAGAAATACTGTTTGGAACATCAGAAAGACTGGGATAAAGGTCTTCCATTCGTTGTGTTTGCTGCAAGAGAATCTCCAAATGAATCACTGGGCTTCTCACCTTTTGAACTACTGTTTGGCCATGAAGTAAGAGGACCCCTTAAGCTACTCAAGGAATGCTGGCTGTCGGAGGAAGATGACGTCAACCTGCTGGAGTATGTGATGAAGTTCAAAGAACGGCTGTCCACTGCTTTACAGCTGGCGAGAGAGAATTTAGGAGCTGCTCAGGAGAAGATGAAGACTTGGTATGATAAGAAGTCCAGGTTACGCCACTTTCAGCCAGGAGATCAGGTTTTGATTCTGCTACCAGTTCATGGGCAACCTCTTCAAGCCAAGTTTAGTGGCCCTTATTTCGTGGAGAAGAAACTCAGTGATGTCAGCTATGTCATCGCCACACCAGATCGTAGAAAGAGCAAGCAACTATGTCACATCAACATGCTAAAGCTATATCACAGGCGGGACGAAAATAATCCAGTCTGCACTGTAGCTGTTCCACCCGAGTCTGCAAGTGAAGCTCTCCCATGCAGTATGAGCCTGAGTGATAGTTTGGGGAAGAATCCTGATATCATGAATGATCTCCAGACTAAGCTTTCTCATCTACCTCCCAGAGGAAAGGCAGGAGTTTTCGGCATTACTGCAGGAGTACCCGCAAGTGTTCCAGTGCCACTCCAGGAAGAACCACTGTGTTGATGCATGATGTCGATGTTGGAGACGCAAAGCCAATTAAATTGCCTCCTTACCGTGTGAACCCAGTGAAAGTTCCTCTCATCCAGAAGGAGCTTGGCTACCTGTTGGACCACAAGATGATTGAGCCCTGTCAGAGCGAGTGGAGTTCTCCTGTCACTCTAGTCCCTAAGCCAGGTGGGTCACAGAGGCTTTGCATCGACTACAGACGTGTTAATCAGATAACTAAAACAGACACTTACCCTCTCCCTCGTGTAGAAGATTGCATAGACAAGATCGGAAAGGCTAGGTACATAAGTAAGTCTGATTTGTTAAAGGGATACTGGCAAGTACCTATGACTGAACGTGCTAGGGAGATCTCATTTTTTGTAACATTAGGAAAGACCTTTGGATGGTCTGTAATGCCATGTACAGATTGTTTTAGAGTAATAAGAAATTTCCTTTGTAAATTTCTTTTTTCTTTGTGGGGAGGTGTTACATAGCCTATGATTTCATCATCCTTTGTGTAATTTTAACGCACAGTTGCTGCATGTTTGATCACGAGCGTGTTCTGCCTCCAGTCCCCCCTTTTCTACCGTTATAGTAGAGTAAGTCGTCCTTTCTGTTATTCAGTGCGGGATTGTCGATCGTTTGTCCCCATCGCTTCATTTGCGCGTCCCTCTTACAAGTTGTGTCAGGCTCTGCCGGCCCCTATATAATGAGCTCAGTCTCTGCATCATTGCCACTTAGATCTGCTCCTCATTTTGTTCACATCTCTGTCCTCCCCTGTACAGATATTATTATTGTGAGTGCTCAAGAAGTCTCCAACCATCTAGCAGCTGTGTGTAATTTGAGTGTGACTGTTCTTGCATTTTTTCTTGTACTGTGTAGCATAAGTTTAATTTGTGGGCCTAGTGAAGTTTTTGTGGTTCGTGTGGGGTTCTTTATGTCAGTCATTTTTGATAATAGTTTGTATCTGTAATTATTTATCTGGCATTCACTGAGTATTATCTGGTATCTCATTTTTATCAGGGCTGACTTAGATAAATTTATTCTTGCTAATTTCGTGTTAATAGAGGCTATTGCAGTTAACCATATATTTAACCTGTTTATTTGCCATTACATTATCTTTATGAGTCCTGAATGTTTTGTTGTTAATTTAAGCATTAAACTTTAACTTGTAATTTTACCTAACTCTTTTGTTTTGAACCTGGAACTTTACGGGACAGTAGTGACTCTTCGTATTCTCACTTAAAGTGTACGTTATCTTTCTCTGTTCCGTAACAATATATATATATATATATATATATATATATATATATATATATATATATATATATATATATATATATATATATATATATATATAACCTCCATACACAAATACACATTCGATCCCATTCACACTCATCTCTCTCTCTCTCTCCCTTTATATATATATATATATATATATATATATATATATATATATATATATATATATATATATATATATATATATATTGGGAGCGTTCTTCATGCCACGTACTGCATTGACGGACACAAGGGGTGCTGTGATTGAACCAGTGTCGCATACTGTAAAGTATGTTTGCACCCAGTCGGCTTGCACTGCCCGATTACACTTGGTTCACAGACTACACACACATCCAAAGCCACTCCAACACAACAATTACACTTACAAGCACTTCTCACCCTACATACAGTCTCTATCAGACAGCCTAAGCCACTTGGCAGAGATTCATTGGCTGTATCATCCCCACTTCGGTCGCGAGCAATGTTATGATGGCTCTTAGACTGATAAATGAAGAGATCAATGTAATTTCCATCATTCATTAATGTGAAAAAATACAACCATCATTACTGGTGTATATAATATTCATTCTCTCTCTCTCTCTCTCTCTCTCTCTCTCTCTCTCTCTCTCTCTCTCTCTCTCTCTCTCTCTCTCTCTCTCTGTCAGGGCTTGATGCTGTGGTGTCTAGATCATGGTGTCCCCATTCATTCATTCATGCTATCTCTCTCTCTCTCTCTCTCTCTCTCTCTCTCTCTCTCTCTCTGTTACCATGTTCATTTTCAATTTCTTCCTAGTCGCTGACCTGCATGTTTGTTTATTTGCTTTTTCGATTGCTATCAGCTTGTTAAGGGATCTGATCTTTAAATATATACAAAGTTTGGCAAAAAAGCACAAAATATCATCAGGTAAATTAACACTTGAGGAGAGAGCGCAGACTGGGACAAAACTGAACCCGCTCGCCAGAGGGCTGATGTGATGTCACGCGGGCTCACGCGGTGCGCTGTTTGGCTGACCTTCCCTACTTAGATCATGCATAGGACAATCATACTCTGTCAGCTTTCGGAAATCGTACTATGTCATGCTTAGAAAGATGTGACTCGGTCAGTCAGATGTTCACTTTAACGAGATTAAACTTGGAATATTACAATATATCATACCGGTACTTACAGAAATGTAGAGATAAAGAGAAGAGAGTTGAATGAGAATTAACAGAAATATGAGGAATGAAAGGAGAGGATCGAAGACAGTCGTAGAAAGAAGGTATGATGCCTGTAGCTAGTGGTAGGTACCCTATGGCTTCCTAGCCGCATGAAGGTCGTTAGATGACTTGTCTCGCTCCCACCTGTTGCCTACAGTTGAAATAAATATTTATGATGTCAGCCATGAAATGTTTAAACTGCTGAGACAAAATGTTATGTAATCATGCTTATTCAACTAATTTTCAAGGACATGGCAATGTTATAAGTATGCAAAATAGGTCTGTGGCAATAATTGATTCTGTCTTTGATAAAGAATGGTTCAGACTGATCATGAAAGAACCAATGATATTCTGCAAGGACTCAGTTATTCGCTACATAATAAAGTAATATCACACACACACACACACACATACACATTCGTCGTGAGCGCTGGAAGAAATGATATTGAAATACAGTATCGTAATAATCCAGTATACTATAGTTTCATCCTAAAATACGGTACCCATTCGTGTGTGTATCTTTTTATGTTTGTATGCTGTACGTGTGTTTGTGTATATGAGTCTGTGTATGTGTGTGTGTGTGTGTGTGTGTGTGTGTGTGTGTGTGTGTGTGTGTGTGTGTGTGATTGGACTAAGCCTTGTAAAACTATGACCCAAAAAATATACATATATATATATTTTTTAAGTTTGAACCTTGTGGTTTACCAAAGTCAAGTGCGATTATGAAGGACAGTGATCAGTGATCTTGGTTTTTGGAAAGAAAAGAAATAATCTCTAGGCTGATGTTAGTCCCCGTCGTTGAGGCGTCTTACCTGTGTTTTTGTCAATATTCTTCTTCTTCTTCGTCTGATTATTATTATTATTATTATTATAGCTGTTGTTGTTATAACTTTCCATACTCCTGTCTGAAGTTTTCTTGTTTTTGTTAATATTATTATCACTGTGTTAGGGCAGATCTAAATCGTTGCCATCAGCATACCGTTTAAGTTACAGCCTTCATTCTTTGCCATATTATAGTACTGGTCGGCTGAATCATTTGGCTAAATATCCTCCTGATCTGACTGCAGGAGCCCGATGGGACCCGAGAAAAAAAGTTACCCAAAAGAGCAAGAATCACATAAATTTGAAGGCTGATGATTTTTAGCATATAGCTAGGACATGGACAAAATGAAATGCTTACTATAGTCCAGATCAGATCATTACTCTCTGAGATCGCCTATGGTCCAAAATTTTGGACTAGTCCGAAAGACGGAGGAGTCACCTAAATTTTTCAAGAAAGAGTAAAGCTAGAGCCAACAAACTTGATGGCCTTTTACATCTAAGGTGACATGTACAAGATCACTGACCTTGACCTCAAGGTCCTTTTATAGCTCGCCTTCTAGTAGGCAATGGCTGTGGGAAGTTTTCATGATCAAAATCATCCTTGGACAGTTTTTCGGTGGTCTAGTTATTATCATTATTATTGCTATTTTTATTATTATTATTATTATTATTATTATTATTATTATTTTTATCATTATTATTATTATTACTATTATTTTATTATTATTTTTATTATTATCATCATCATCACCATCGCCATCATCATCATCATCAAAACTTCCCACATCCCTGTGGGAAGTTTTTTTGTTTTTGTCAATTTTATCACCGAAACTTCCCACATCTGTGTGGAAAGTTTTCTTGTTTTTGTCGTAATCATTACTATTATTCTAGAGAAGATCTCAGTCATTCCCACTTGCATACCGTTTGAGCTACAGCCTTCATTCTTCACCACAATATAGTACTGGTTGGCTGCTTAATCTGACTAAATATCCTGCTGATCCGATTACTGGAATCCTTACCGGATCCGGAAAATAAGTGACCTTAAAGCTCATGAACCACTCACGTTAGAAGGTTGAAATCTTTATGGCATATACTTGAGGCATGGCCAGAATACATTTCCTAATATAGTCCATATCGAACCATTATTCTCTGAGATCGACAATAGTTCATAATTTTGGACTACTCTGGAAGACAGAGACGTCATCTAATTTTACATGAAAGAATAAGGCAACTTGGTGGACTTATAGATCATGATAACTTAAGGTGATGTGCAGAAGATTACTGACTATGACCACAAGGTCCCATTTTAGTTCAGCTTCTAGTAGGCAGTGGGTGTGGGAAGTTTTTCTTGATCAAAATTATCCTTGGACAATTTTATGCCATTCCAGTCATTTTCATCCTTTGTTATTTTAAAGTTTCGATATTTCAAATGCTATTTGGCCTGCACCATTCAAACCCTGACAACGTATTTAGATAGCTGTTAGCTTGTTTTGGTCAAATATGATGACAATCTGTCAATTGGATTTCCAGATTTTATCCGGAACACACAATCGTGAGTCATTCACGCTATCTCAACAAATGCTTAAGTTAGGAAGCTGAAATTTTACAAAAATATAGTCTTAAGTCGGATTCAGTGCAGAAAGGGATGTTGTTCCCATCAGCTGATTATTCTCTGAGACTGCCTAGAGCCAAAAAATTGGAACTTTTCCGGATATTCCAGATGTCATATAAATTTCCATGAAAGATTAAAGCTAGAGCCACCAAACTAGGTGGACTTATTGCCTGCGATGACCTAAGGTGACATGCACAATATCAGTGACCATGGCCTCGCCTGGTGAAAAAAAAAAAAAAAGGGGCTTTCCCGTATATTCCAGATGTCACCAATTTTTCCTTGAAGGATTAAAGCTAGAGCCAACAAGCTTTGTGGACTTATAGACTTTGATGCCACAAGGTGACAGGCATAAGAACAGTGAGCTTAACCTTGCATGGAGTATTTAAAAAAAAAAAAAAAGTACTTTTCTGGATATTCTGGATGGCACCTAATTTTCCATGAACATTTAAAGTTAGACCCACCAAACGTGAGGGACTTATAGACTGTGATGACCTAAGGTGACATGAAGAAGACTAGTGACCATCACCTCAAGGTACCTTTACAGCTCGGCTTCTAGTAGGCTATGGCTGTGGGAAGTTTTTCATCGTCAAAATTGTCCTTGGACAGTTTTATGGTGTTATAGTTATAACTTCCTACATCCTTGTGGAAGGTTTTCTTGCTTTTGTCAATAATAATAATAATAATAATAATAATAATAATAGTAATAATAATAATAATAATAATAATGACAATAATTATTATTATTATTATTTTTATTATTATTATTATTATTATTATTATTATTATTATTTTTATTAAATTTGTTGTTGTCGTTGATGTTCTCGTTATCATCATTATTATTATTATTATCACCATCATTATTATTATTATTATTATTATTAGGTGAGTTCGCTCACCATCCACTCACTCAGTGTAGTGGTGTTCTCGGGTTACTGCCCTTTCCTCTCTTCCTTCCTTCTGTCCTTCCTTCCTCATCTGTTTTCCTTTCCTTCATTCTTTTCCTTCTGCCTATGGGTGACTCTATACTGAGTGACAAGCCAAATGGTTTCCTGTACACCAGGAAACCATTTACTACGCTGAGTGTAACGATATAACCAAATTATGGCGCCTGGTGGTTTACTGGGTAATTAAGGCACTCCAATCGGATTGAGCCGTTGCAGGTTTATATCCAAGGGATAGTTGGGATTTATTGCTAACGTAATGCCACTCAAAGATGAGCAAGACTGGTCATTTTCATTTGAAATGTCAGGACCAACTTGTCTAACCTCGGGGTCCTACGCATCTCATGGGGCAACACAGATGATGATGATGATGATGATCATCATCATCATCATCATAATTATTATTATTATTATTATTATTATTATTATTATTATTATTATTATTATTACACATTTCAAAACAGCGATATTTCAAAGGCTTTCTGGCCCGGAATCGTGCTAAGTCTGTTCTTCGCTCTGCTAAAAATAATTCCATCCGTACTAAATGCTCTCAACTCTCCAACTCGAATTCTTCCCGCTTCTTCTGGCACCTTGCCAAAATCCTTTCTAACAACTTTACCTCATCATCCTTCCCTCCTCTTTTCTACTCTGATGGTTCTGTAGCTATTTCTGCTACTGATAAAACAGATCTCTTCACTCCGACTTTCTTCTCCAGTTCCACCTTAGACGATTCCGGTGCTGTTCCTCCATCACTTCCCCCTCTGACTTCCTCATGGCTGACATTAAATTTTCTTCAGCTGATGTATTTTCTGCCATCACTGGCCTCAATACCAACAAGGTATATGGGCCTGATGGAGTCCCTCCTGTTGTCTTCAAGAACTGTGCTTCTGTGCTTACACCCTGCCTAGGTAAACTCTTGCGCCTTTGTCTATTAACTTGTACCTTTCCTTCTTGCTGGAAGTATGCTCTCATTCAGCCAGTCCCAAAGAAGGGTGACCATTCCTAACCATCTAACTATCGCCCAATTGCTTTAACATCCTGTGTCTCAAAAGTTTTCGAGTTTGTTCTTAACAAAAAAAAAAAAAATCTTAAAGCATCTTTTCCTATCAAAACTTTCTTTATCATCGTCTGTATGGGTTCCGTCAGGGACGCTCCACTGGCGATCTTCTCACCTACCTTTCAGACTCCTGGTCATCCTCCTTTCGGGACTTTGGCAAAAGCTTTGCCAATGCACTTTACATCCCAAAGGCTTTCGATCGAGTCTGGCATTAATCTTCAATTTCCAAACTGCCCTCTTACGGTTTCTATCCTTCTATGTGTGCCTTCATCTTTAGCTTCCTTTCTGGTCTTTCTATAACAGCTTTTGTAGACGGCCATCGTTCTTCTCTTAGATCTATCAACAGTGGTGTTCCTCAGGGCCCTGTCCTATCACCAGCTCTCTTCCTTTTATTCATCAGTGACCTTCTCAGCTGTGCATCTAACCCTATCCACTCATACGCTGATGATTCCACCCTTCACCTTTCTATTCGGTTCTCGCAACGTCCATCTCGACAGTTACTTCAACAAACAAGGAATGAGGCTATGGCACACCTAATGTCTGACTTGGCTCGTATCTCTGACTGGGGTGAAAATAATTTTGTTGTTTTGAATGCATCAAAGACTCAGTTCTTACACCTATCAACTCGACAGAATCTTTCACAGTAGTTCCTGCATCATCCTTAAACATGCTTGGGGTTTCATTCTCTCGGTACTTATCTTGGAAACATCATATTACATCTCCTGTCAAATCTGCTTCCAAGAGATTAGGTGTGCTAAGCTGACTCCGTACCTTCTTTACCCCTGCATAGTTGTTGACTTTATACACGGGTTTTATTCGCCCCTGTGTAGAGTACAACTCACATGTATGCGGAGGCTCCTCACATACAGCTCTTCTCAATAGGGTGGAGTCAAAGGCTTTTCGTCTCATTAACTCTCCTCCTCTTACTGGTTCCCTTCAAACTTTGTCTCTTTTTCGCACTGTTGCATCATTATCTCTTTTCTATCACTACTTCAATTGTCACTGCTTCTCTGAACTGTCTGCTTGCATCCCTCCACCTCTACGACGTAGCACCCGTCTACCAACAAACTCTTATCCCTTTTCTGTCCAACTCTCTAATGCAAGAGGTAACCGTTACTCCCAGTCCTTCATTTATGCAACAGGACAACTCTGAAACTGTCTCCCTCTGTCTGTGTTTCCTACTTCCTATGATCTCCAGTCATTCAAACACAGTTTGTCCAGGCATCTCGAACGGAACGGTTATTCAATTTGGCTCTCTTTTGCATTGTTTTTGTTTTATTCTTGGAAGGAACGGTTTGCGGGCTCCTGGCCTTTGGCTCCTTCTTCCTTGCATAAAAGAAAAGCCTTCAAACTTGGTTAAGTTAGTCGGATAGCTGTCCACTTGTTTTGGCTAAGTATGGGGGCAATCCATCAACCAGATCTCTTGATATTATCCGAAACTCAGAAGAGTGAGTCAGCCATGCTATCTCAAGGACTACTTTAACAAGGAGTTTGAAATTTTACTACAATATATTTGTAAGACGAACGCTATGGAGATAGTATAATACCAACTGGTTGATTATTCTCCTTGATAGCCTGCAGTAAAATACTGGGACTTTTCCAGATATTCCAGATGTCATTTTCCATTAAGGATTGAAGCTAGAGCTACCAAGTTTGGTGGACTTGTAGAGTGAGATGATCTAAGATGGCAGGCAAAAGATCAGTGACCTTCACCTCGCCTGGGGTTAAAAAAAAAAAAAAAAAAAAAAGAGAGAGAGAGAGAGACTTTGGGGGATTTTCCAGATGTCACGTGAACCATGAAAGATTAAAACTACTGTAGAGCCACCTAACTTGGTGGACTTACAGACCATGAACCTCAGGTGACATGCTCAAGGTCAATGACCTTGACCTCGCCTTGGGTACAAGCAAACTTTTCTTGATATTCTGGATGTCACCTAATTTTCCATAAGGAATTATGGCTAGAGCTATTAAATTTGATGGACTGAGATGACCTAAGATGATACGCACAAGATCAGTGACTTTGACCTCAAGGTCCTTTTATAACTCGGCTTCCAGTAGGGAATGGCTGCGTGAAGATTTCTTTATCGGAACTTGCTGAAAACCGCCTTCGGCGGCCTCCTCTTGATGTCAGGTCACTTCCTATCTTCATTCAGAAGGTTACAGTAATTTAAATAACTAATGCCGTGAAGAGACGGAGCGAGGAATTTTCCCATATTTTTACCCTGCTGGGACACTCGTTGAGGAGAGAGAGAGAGAGAGAGAGAGAGAGAGAGAGAGAGAGGATAGTAGTGTTTGCTATTATGCAGAATTATAATATACCATTATACTATACAATTATACTATACCAGATTATACCATTAAACAAAATTTGAAACAAAAGGCCAGAAATGAGCCAGAATTCTGGAACCGGTGGCCCAGGTGGACTGGAAATTGTTTTGTTCTTCAAGTTAGTGCATTTTAACGGTACCTTGCTCTAACATGCACCCGTTTTTGTTGTGTTACAGTAACAAACAAATATATAGAAATTGGATCATTATTATATAGACTGTCATTTGACAATTTTACGATGTTCTACTTCATTATTATTATTAGTAGTAGTAGTAATGGTAGTACTCGTATTAGTATCATTATTATTATTAGTTTACTTGTGATGTAATTTTTTTTATCTGATAATTATGTTGTCAAATATATCTGCTTAAGGACTCGACTGTCTTTACAATATCACTGGTAGTTAAAAGTTTAGAAAGAACTGGAGAAGTTTGTGACGATGGATAAACATACCAAGTGACTGGGAGAAGAAATTAATAACGAGCAAGAGAGGACCATACTGAAATGAAACAAGGATCTGGAGAAGCGAAGGAAAGAAAGGAAAGCTGAAAGATAATGAGGACACACATGAAGGGAAAAAATGATGAGAAGAAGGAAATGTTGGATTGGAAAGAAGAAAAGAATGGATAGGGAGAATGGAGAATGGAAAGAATGATGTTGCCCAAGGAAGTGAAAGAAGAGAGACAGTTTTTTCCAAGACTCGAGGAAATTATGGAATTGGTAAATATGGAAAGGACACATGAAAACAATGATGAAAAGTGGTGACTAGGATTGGGGAGAAGTCTAAGAAGAAGAGTAACAAATGAAATGGTTAGGAGAGTAATAGGCTATGCAATATACAAAAGAAAAGTCAGAGGAAAAGAGAGAAGGAAACAGAGATAATGTTTGAGATTATGCTGTACAAAAAAGATAGTTATACAGGCAGTGGAGAAGAAGTAACTGATTTCACTATGAGATTATTTATAACACGCAAAACAAAGATAAGAATAAAGTGCAATAAGTTCTCTCTCTCTCTCTCTCTCTCTCTCTCTCTCTCTCTCTCTCTCACACACACACACACACACACACACACACACACACACACACACACACACACACACACACACACACACACACACACACACACACACACATATCATTCTTCTTGCTCTTTTTCGGACCCTTAATTTCGTTCAGACCTGGAAAAGCAACCCTTAGTGGTGGGGGGAGCAGCCGGAAGTGAATGTTGAGTGCTGAAGTGATTAATGTCCTCCCAGACGAAGTTCTGATGTTGGGGATGAGTTGGTGAGGCTTTGGTGAGATTTCTTCTGACACGATGGGGTATGATAAGGCAATTTGTAAACATAGCTACAAGACACACACACACACACACACACACACACACACACACACACACACACACACACACACACACACACACACCACCTCCTTGTCTCTCGTGTCAAGATATATCAACGTGGTAAAAACGGAACATTTTGACATCGGGGTTAGCAAGAATGGGTGGGTGGAAAAACAGGGGAAAAAAAAAATAATTTCGTTATTTCTCTAACGTTTTGAACCACACAGAGCCCATCCTCATTCTCTTTATAAGGACGTGCTTTGTGTAGTCAGAAACGTTAGAGGGAATAAGAACTTTAGCTCTTAACTGCTTTTCCCTCCCACTCATGCAAGTCGACGTCCGTCGCCAGATTTCCTTTCATAAATCGCTACATTTTCAGTAGCTGCAGTTAAAGCTGAATTTCAATGAATATCTTCAAAGCAATGTGCAACCTGCAATGCTCTTGCTAGAATCATTATAACGATGTAAAAATACTATATTTTCAAACCATTAACATCTCGGCAGGCTACCGAGCCCAGCTGTGCATCTGCCAGTTATCATCCCCAGCCCTCCCGTCGTCTGTGAACATGTGACCAGCGCAAAGCTTGGATTATGCAGTTTTCTTGCAAACTTTTATATAACCTTTATAGTTAAGGCTGTCTCATAATCTTAGCATAAACCCTTATTATTATAGTTTCCCCAATTTACTATTTCTTATGGAGGGCATAAACTTGAGCTTCACAGCTGGAAAATATCTATGTTGTTATCACGATGACTATTACTTTTTCATTTGTATCAATTATGATTAATTCTCTGGATATGGAGAAATGGAATCGATTACAGTTTCAATTTGTCAGAAAAAAGTGGAATCGATTCCAGTGATTATGATTCCTGATTACGATTACATCATGCATGGATGGGACAACTTATTTCTGTAGCTCACCAAGTGTCTACTTGGATTGCCACCCAACTCAGTAAATGGTTTCCAGGGCTACAAGAAACCATGTGGCTTGTCAGTAAATATAGAATCACCTGATGGTGACACTACAGCAAGAGGTGGCAACTTTGTAACCACAGAATACTAATAGCACGTGTGATGTGTTTCGTGAAATCGAGGGAAACGAGACAAACATATACAAGGCTAATAGGAGGTTATGATATAAGATTAGGGATATCAAGAACCAAATTAACACTCGTACTCAGGATAACTTAGACATGTATTGCGTAATGATGCCTTGTTAGTTTCCTTGTTGTAATAACCCTCCCCATTATCGTAATCATGTTCTCTCGTTACATTCCTTCCCACGACTCCCACGTGTGAACTTTTCAATTAATATGACCATTATATCGGAAAAGATAACACTGCCTCCGCCCACATACTCTTTCTCTTCTAAGCTATCACCATACCAAATACACTTTCCACCACACCACCATCATACCACGTCACCACATGCCATTTCTACCATCATACCACCACACCACCTACTCTGTTACACAGTTACCACACTACCACCATATCACGTCACCACATACCCTCTCTACCATCATATCACCACACCACCTACTCTATCACACAGTTACCACACTACCACACTACCACCATACCACGTCACCACATACTTTAACACACTACCACCATATCACCACACCATCAAGTTTCCCAAGCACATTCAATCACACCATCTAATTTCTCTGTCGCATTACGACCACATCACCCATCCTGTCTACCACACTGCCACCAGACCACCTACTCTGTCTACCACACTGCCACCACACCACCTAGTCTATTAAAATACCACCACACCACCTACATTCTTTTTCTTTAAAATATTACCACCACACCACCCACTCTGTCTACCACACTAACAATACACCACCTACTCTGTCGACCACACTGCCACCACACCACCTACTCTCTCTACCACATCACCTACTCTCTCTTCCGTACTACCGCCACACCCGACTACTTTCCCTGCCACACTATCACCACACCACCTACTCTTTCTCTCTGCCACTCTATACCACCATGCAACCCACTCTCTCGCTCTATCACACTGTCTCGAAAACAACATATCTAAAAAGAAAATTATTAGCTATGGGGTCCCACAAGGCTCGATCCTTGGTCCAATTTTATTTGGCATCTATGTAAATGACTTACATGCACACGTTGACTGTTTCCTGATACAATATGCTGATGATACACAATTTTTGCACTCGGGAACTATAGAAGATCTTAATCAAATCATTAAAGACACTGAGGACACTCATGTTAAATGTCGAGATTATTTTCTAAAGAATGGTTTGATGTTCAACTCCTCTAAAACTCAATGTATTTTTATAGGAAATCGTCAGCTGTTATCTAACATTCCACCAAACACAACGATAAATTTTAATGGGAACATCATATACCCAAGCAAACATGTGAAAAACTTAGGAGTCTATATTGACCGTTTTATGCTTTTTGACGGCCACATTAACGAGTTAAATAAAAAGCTATGGGTATTTTAATGTATATCAGTAGAATAGGTGACAGCTTAGATAAACAAACCAGAGTCATTGTTGTACAGACACTCGTTCTAAGCTTAATTGAGTATTGCATTAGCATATGGGGGACTACAAGTGACACGGTAATATCTTGTGTGCAGAAATTGCAAAATTTTACAGCAAGGGTAGCAGTGGGAGGAGTAAAGAAATATGACCATATATCTCCATCTTTCAAGGAACTGAAATGGCTAAGATTAAAGCAGAAACATGTATTTGACGTAGGTGTAACTATTTTTAAAGTTTTACGAGGATTTTATCCAGACTGGTTTTTACCATTAAGCAGTAGACAAGCTGTCACCAGCAGCATCACCAGACAGAGGCACAGCTTGTATGTGCCGCGCACTAAGACACACAGTGGAGACAGGCGCACTGCTGTACTGGGAGTCAAGCTGTGGAACGCCCTCCCGCCCTCCCTCACACATGCGCCCTCTCTTAACACTTTTAAAGCTAGACTTAAGGAATTTCTGCTAACAAATAATGTTTAAGTTAGACTTAGGTTTTTATTGTCATCTTTTTACAAAATTTACTCTCTAGTATGTCTCTTTTACTTTATACTTTTATCTTACTTTATTTATTTTATTTTATTTTATTTTTACGTTTTTGTGTATGTGTATGTGTGTACCTTTTATTTTAACTTTTTACCTTTGAGGTTTAGTGGTAAACAATTTATCAAATTTTATATTACCACATATAATAATTGTAGGAGACTTATGCATCTGTAAGTATTGTAATTCGTGTACCTATTGCAATTACTGAATATTCATTGTAATTTGTGTAATAACCACTTTGGTGGATAATAAAAAATCTGAATCTGAATCTGAATCTACCACACTACCACTACACCACCTCTCTCTCTCTCTCTCTCTCTCTCTCTCTCTCTCTCTCTCTCTCTCACACACACACACACACCACACTATACTGCCACCACACCACCCACCCTCGCTACCACAGTCCTACCACACCATCTACTCTCTCTCTCCCCAGCACACTAGCATCGTAACTTCCTTCTCTCATTACACCAAATTATCCAGTCATCAGCCACCTCACTCCAGTAGTCATTCAGCAAAAACCCTTTAGCACTTCACTTAAACATTATTATAATTTCTCCAGCCCCTTTGAAGCTGCAGTTGTAAAGACATTTATGCATCAGTAATTATTTCATCAAAAAAGTATATATAATTAATATGGCTTGATGACCATGGCCTCAGGTCAAATGGTCAATAGTCATTATTTGAAAAATTTATCATCTCTCGTACCTACTGTAATTCTGTGAGTTCAGTGAAGATAACCTGTGTGTGCGACAAGTGACTGACAAGTTTAATCACTCGAGTGACGAAGTGTGAGTGATACATTTGCCACACAGAATTCACGAAAGAAGAGGTGTGGGAGTGTATCTGCAGTTTGTTCAGTGATCCTACTTACACTGCACAACGGTTGCTTTGCTGGATGGGTCACTCCGCTACACCATGTCTTCATATATTTAAAGTCTGATGACATAATTATTAGAGTGCATCCTGTACATATCCATTTGTCCCTTCAAATGATGAAACTAGATATGTTGATTGACTGGGCTGTTACAGAATGAAAGCCCTCAACTCTGACTTGATAGCTCAGCGAAAGCTCATTATTCTCGCTTCCTTTGTGATAACAGGACTGCAAAATTCTTTCCAGGAGCGTATAAAGGGAAAATAATAAATGAGCAGGATCACTTCTCTGCATTTGCAAGGAATGACCTACCGTACTACGGAAGCACACCTTCTTTGCAGGGTCTTTGTCCTGCAATGCATCCCAAGTGTCTGTAAAATTAAGGCTAAATGATCACCCCAGAGGTCAAATATTAATATTGTGTGGTGTATAATGTAGCCGTCATCATCCACAAGCTACGAACGGCAAAGAGCCCACCACGTAGCTGTGAGATAACATCTGTCTCATTAATAATTTAACAACACCCGCCTCTCAGACACATGCCCCAGACAACACTCACAGGCACCAGAAACAGACACCTCCTCCAGACGCCTGACACAGACAGGTGCCGCTGACAACTAAAGTTACCGGGGACGTAGCTAATATTCAACTGCCATCATGCTTGTGGCCGCCACTTTCAAGGTAATGCTGATTGATAAGGAAACCTGCAAGATAAAAGAACAGGTACAGCAAGAATGAGCACTCAGATAATGTAACACCCACGTTCCACATTCCCTTCATGGCCAAATTTTTTACCCTGCCCTATGACCTTGACCTTCACCCTTAACATCTTTTATGTTAAATCTACCACTACAGTGATGTTCAAATGACGAGAAGTATTTTGTCTCAAAAAGTAGGATATATTTCTTTGATTTGCTATAGAGGGTGACACTGAAGATTTGCTTATTTTTCATATGGATATTATAGTCAGCAAGTTAACGGGCAAAGAACTGAGAGGCGTAGATGAAGGATTTTTGATGAAGTGCGGGACTGTAACTTACTTAAAACTGCTTGGAGGTCTTTTGTACCTTTTGCGTGAAAGGAAATGTGGAAGCAAAATAAAATAGAGAAAATAATGATAGCATTACCATTCTTGAGGACGACATATGCAGTCGGTTTGAAGAAGGGAACTTTATTATATAATAAGAGTTAATAACAGTACTTCATGTTACTTTCACCAGTCCGTGTTTGTGTCGGGATGAATCAGCCAATTATTCAGAGGTAAGTATGGCACAGAGAAAAAGAATGGGTGTGGATTTAGAGTAAGCTGGTGGTGGCAGAGAGCAACATGGAGCAGTAAGTTTGTCCGTGTCCGTGCGTTTTTGGGGACGGCGGTAAAGCCTGACGGTAGCCTGCACCTCCTGTAAGCTGCGGAAGATTTGTATCGGATATACCCCGTTCAGATTTACAACACTGAAGCTCGGGTCATGACTGTGAGTCAGGCAGTGGTCACTAAGGCTGAAACTCACACTTAGTAAGTTCAGGGCTGTGGCCTGCATCACCCCAACGATGAAAATTGTCACGAACTGATGGGGAAGGCGTGTGTTGCGAGTGGCTAAGTTTTAGTGTGTGTGAATTGAGGTGGTTTGACTGACAGAGTATTTCGCCATGCTGAGGAGTTGTGCCCTGGAGACTGAATGCTCGCTCACAAATTACGGGTGATTTATGTCACTGGTATTCAGAGGGTGGCTGTAAGAGGCAGTCATTATAATATAGTGGATCGATACTGTATCAAGAGGAATTGTGCTGTATACTAAATTATGGGATAATGTGTTAACCTTTTATTTCAAAGCTGCAAAACAATGTCCGCGACTTGCTGTGTTGTCTGTAAATTTGCTAGGATGCGATGGGACAAGATCTAATATACTTGTGTGTGTGTATTTTGGGCAGCCAAAACTACACATTCAAATCGCACCAACATTGGCACAGAAATCGTAAAAACATCGCTGATGTGAAAAACCTTGGTTCCATCACGTTTGAAAAACTTTTACTGTATTTAATGAGCGATCACATTTTGACCAAAAAAACGCCGCTCCCGGGGCCCGGCATAGGATCTCCGTAGAATTTTTTGCCCACAGGTACAACTAAAGTATTTCGGACTTGCGTTCGGAAAACTTGGGTTCCATTCCCGAAGCTGCAAATAACACGATCAATTGGTTAGCTGCAAAATATCCAAGTGACAACGTTACACTAGAACAGCACATAAACACGAGAGCTCTCTGCAGGAGCAAGTGCGAGGGGCCCTAAGGGCCCACGAGCACTTGTAAAAAACTAAAAGTACAGAATGAAAAAGAGCTGGAAGACGCCCATGCCATACAGGGGACTAACGTAAGATCAGGCTAATGATAATGACAATGATGAGATGATGAAAATATTATACTAATTACCATTTTGCATGTACCTGTAGGTAAGCTCCAGCCTCCGTAATATACATAATAATTCCAGCTGGTTATAAAGCTAATAATGATGTGTATCTAGCTTACTGACAATGACACTGGCTTCGCATCATTATGCGTAAAAGGAGACATTGCCTTGAAGTACGAGTATACATTACTGGATTTTCATTATGTCCTCGGAGAGAGAGAGAGAGAGAGAGAGAGAGAGAGAGAGAGAGAGAGAGAGAGACAGAGAGAGAGACAGAGAGAGAGACAGAGAGACAGACAGACAGACAGACATAGTGGGGAGAAGGGGGAGTGTGTGTGTGTGTGTGTGTGTGTGTGTGTGTGTGTGTTCTTTACATTCTACTATTGTCTCGGGGATCAGTATTCACGGAGAAATCATTCCACTTCCATACCATTTCCTCTGCAAAATCGTATCCCTATTTTGCATTTCCTTTAAATTCAAAGATAATTCACATCCTATTAACCGCATTGACACAACCTCCACGGTTTTACTATCCTTCCACAGGAAGAATAAGTGCAAACATTTGTTTTCCTTCATCATGCTCGCCAAAGTCATTATTAATAGGTTTGCATTCTGTGAGTGCCACCCACTTTTTTTTACTTTTTCTCTCTCAACATATCGGACTTTTACCTAGAGCGCTTCACCGAGATTTAGTTATAATCTTGATACCAAAATTATCATAATGTTCTCCCCTGTTTTGCTTTTTTCTATCTTCTAAACTATTTTCAGCCTCTTGCTATAACTTCGTTTCTTCATCTCACTTCTAACGTAGTGCAACTGTTCCTTTATTTTTTATATTAAGTCCTTTTAAAGCGGTCAGTGGGGTACAGCGTCAAACCGTACCATCACTTACATAGCAATGCCAGCAGCAGCAACAACATCAATAGTAGTGGTAGTAATAGTAGTAATAGTTGTAGTGGTTGTTGTTGTTGTAGTATTAGTATTAGTAGTAGTAGTAGTAATAGTAGTAGTAGTAGTTGTTGTTGTTGTAATAGTAGTAATAGTAGTAGTAGTAGTAGTAGTAGTAGTAGTAGCAACAGTAGTGGTAGCAACACGTAAACCCAGTAGAACCGCCGGAAACCAAAAAGAGGAAGTCGAGGGACATTTGTGCGTCCATGGAGCTTACTAACTTTGTGAAGTACTTTAGGGGACAATCACCTCTCTGTGAGTGATGGGGATTTGCTTTTGTGGAGACCATATCCAGCGTTGCCGCATGAGAATATTAACAATCTTTAATATTACGTATCCACCACCTGTTAGTTTTGTGTCTGGCAATTATAAGCGATTACTTCTTTCTTCCCCTAAAGACAAAGCAATGGTCTCGGTAGCGCGTTTGATGCTGCCTTGTAATCAACGCTCATTGACATCGCACTTTTTCCCGCCTGACCGACCAGCCGATGATAAATGTTCTGATTACAAATTGTGCCCTAATCATCTCAATATACAGCAAATCAACTCCTGATGATATCTTGTCCGCCAAAATACTATACTATCTCAGTTATTATATCCGTGTAATGCGGCTACAGTCGTGGTCATAAATAATCACCTATCTCCGCGCCTCATGCTGGCTCCTTTACTGCACGGCAAGTCACAGTGGAGTAAGAGGGGCTTGAAAGGGAGTGGGCCAGAAAAGAGAAGGGAAGGTGGGTGGGGGGACGAGCGATGGTGCGGGGGTGCAGTGAGGGAGGGGAGGGAGTGTTAGGTAAGGGGAAGAAGAAGGAAATGCAAAGTGCTAGTCACATTATTTGTCTTTGCTTTAATTCAGGGCATACAATATAAAGGAGTTAATATTCTGTAGGTAATGCTGCATTTCACCTTGTATAAGCTACGTCAGATAACAAGCTTTAGATAGGTGGTGATATCAAGGTCTGGCTCATGAGAGAAGTATACTGACGTGACAGATCAAGAAACATGTAATGCAGAGCCAGAAGTTTCCAGACAAAACACTATTTGTCTTGTCCACCAATTTGTTAATAGCTGTTTTTTTTTTTCGGAGGGAAAATTTCATTCCAAGGTGATGAGAGAGTGTTAGGGTTGTTGGGTGGCCATTCAAACCCTTACTGGCTTGGAGTCCAAGCAGCAGATTATGAGATATATTGTTATTATATCCACCCATGTGCACAGACATCAGATTTATTAACCTTTTTTTGCACAATTATTTTCAATAGCCTTTTCATATAGAGATGCCATACAATAGTTGACATGATGATGACTGTACAGAGAGAGTGTATAGGGAGAGGATGATCATATTTACTGTTGACACAGCCATGTCAGAGGTTGCATATGATATTTAATTCCAAAAAGTAATTGCATGTAAGGGTAGAGGACGTTTCTTACACAAACATTATGGAAGTCAAAGCCATTCAGCTTCCATTTCTGCATCCGAGTCAAAAATACGTGGATAAATACAAATATCTGGCTCCGTACTAATGTTTGATCTGTCATGTCAGTATATTTCTCTCACGAGCCATCCCTTGAGCTTGTTATCCTGACGTCACCATACAAGGTGTAATGTAACGTTATCTACCGAATATTAACTCCATTATATCATGCCCTGAATTAAAGAAATAGACAAATAATGTGACCATCATTTTTCATTTTCATTCTCCTCCTTACCTACTCTACCTCCTCTCCCTCACCCCAGCCTCGCACCATCGCTCTCCCACTTGCACCCACCTTCCCATCTCGTTCTGCCCCTCCCTCTCCAACCCCTCTTACTCCATTGTGACTTGCCAGGCATAAAGGAGCCAGCCTGAGAGCAAGGGTTGCCGGAGGACAGGTGATTATGAATGACCATCACCAGTACCTCTTTATAATACTTGCCTATTATGTCTAGCAATGTATTTATGTATCCCTTTGTCTATCTATCTATCGCTGTATCTGTCTTTATTTACTATCTATCTGTCTACTAATCTGTATACTTGTCTATCTGTCTATCGATCTTTCTTTCTTTTGCTTTCATCATCTTAAATGTCTGTCATTTTGTCTATCTATGTCTAACTAACAGTGTATCTGTATGTCTATCTATCTATCTGTCTGTACACCATGCTATCTATGGGCTTCCGTCTACCTGCTTATCCTCGGTTGAATAAAATCGTTTTGGTATTATAGATTAAAATTAATAATCATTAGCTTGTTTTCCAGGTGATAGATAGTGGCTTCAGTCATCCACTCACTTGACGTAGTGTGGCATACTTCTTCGCTTCACATTTATCAATCTTTTTCCATGTCTGTCCTCCAGTCTTTTTGTCCTCCCTGTCCTCCCTGTCATCTTTTCAATACTGTTCTTTCCAGTATTGGTGGCTCTTCACGGAGTGACAAACCTAATGTGTGTATGAAGCCATTAATTCACAACACCAACAAAAAGCATTGAAAAAAAAAATGCTGTCACGAAGTATCACCACTGAGGGAAAAGTGTAAAATATATTTAAAATATAAAATATCAAGAACACAAGAGAAACCTCAAAGGTTGTCTATAAACGAAACCTCTTCCGATCTGCCCGCGAGACTTTTGTTTGTGTAACTTTACAAGGAGGAGCGATAATAGTTATGTCCGTTGTGTGTGTGTGTGTGTGTGTGTGTGTGTGTGTGTGTGTGTGTTCCTATTAGCCTATATCTCCTGAACGGCTTGAGCTATCAACATGGAAACCTTCAGGGCTATATGATATGGCCAAAATCTTGGCCGAGATCGAAAATGGGCAATCGGGATCAAGGTCAAGGTCATAAAATGGCTGCCAAAGGTCAGCTAGTTCTTATCGTCTGCTTTTAGCAT